>NC_048595.1:458005372-458300372 GCF_003668045.3 Cricetulus griseus
ATCCCTTTTTCAGTAAGACTCTTCCATATAAGGAAACTGACCTTAAAGTGACAGTGAGGGCTCAGCTCTGTCATTCCAGGGCCCCTACACTGTGGGTGTTGTGGCCATTTGATCACCCATCAGAGAGCACCCTGCTATCTCTCTCCTTCAGAATAAATCGTTTTGGGAATCATTTTGCATCTTTAGAGCGCTGTATTGATTAGCTTCCTTATCAAGAGCCTTTTTATTGTGAGATATTTGCCCAAGAAGCTGTGAGAGAATAGACATCAAAAACTCCAACTGTTGTGTGAGAGAAGCCTGTAGTATATATACAATACCGAAGTCCTGGCAAAGAAAATAAGAATCAAATTGCACCCATTGTTCACCATCCTTTGAAAGCTGTTTATCGAAAGTGCCAGCATCTCATTATCACTGCATTCACGACAGCCCAATCCCAGCTGAAAAGGGAAGAGTCGGATACCCATTTGAGCTACTTTGAAAAACGTTCTTTTTTAGGCAGAATGAATAAAAGTATTGTTACCCAAGTCTCCCTGCACCATTAAACACCAGCTCCACTCAAATCGCTTAAGTATCAGGAGACAAAATTTAACATTCAATGTGACTGAGTCATTACAGCCCTTGCATTATTAAGAATAGCACCTATCGACTAAGGAAGGGGCTCAGGGAATGAAGCGTTTGCTATGCAATCATAGGAGAGTTTAATGATTCCCCTGAAAGCCAGATGTGGTGGTGTGCCTCTGCAGCCCCAGCATACCTGCTGCCAAAAGAGGCAGAGACCAGGGAATCACCTAAGTTGGCACAGGCAGGACAAGAAATCCTGCCCCATGCATGGTAGAACACAAGAACTAAAACCCAAGGTTGTCCTCGGACCTCCAAGCACACACTGGAGCACATGTATGCCCTCACTCACACATGTACACACAAGTGCTGTATACACACACACACACACACACACACACACACACACACATTTTTTAATGTCACTTACCTATTATGATGTCATAAATTTTATTGTCATTTTCAAATCCAGACGATTTTATTTCTGTTACCTCTTTTGGAAACAACGTTTCGGCTCTAAAGATGTTAGAAGCTGGCTTAAGTTATAAAGTCACAAAACAAATAACCATTTAAGCAAAGCAAGGTTTAAAAACAAGAGCCCTGTACTGATGCTGAAGGAACTGGTAGATGATAGCCTTTTTTGAAAGAGAATTAGGGCACTAAGTGGTGTTAATAAGCATGAAGATGTTAAATGTCAAAACTGTAAGACTGGTAAGACATTTTACTCCTAAATCTTAGAGAATGGTGTTGAATCAATAATTGAAGGAGGTTGTACTTTGACCAGCCTGAAAGTTCCCTGGCTGGCTGTGCTGTCTCTGAGTCAGTGCAAACAATGGAGTCAGCCAAGATAACCAAATAAAAACATCCCTCTGTAGTTAAAGGGTAAGGCCACTTAGGTCCACAGACAGACTGCAGAGGGAGTGTGGCGGGCGGGTGGCGGCCCTCACATCTCTGCAGGAATTCCATGTGTCCTCACCATCATACACACATGAAATCTCAGGAGGCCGTTGTCTGGGTAGAGTGAACAGGAGAACGATGGAGGTCGGACAACAGGGGAGTTCCAGAAAAGCTAGGCGATTTGCGTCCTGAAAGATGCGAGCTGTTTCCACGTGGTCCAAGCCCTGTGCCTCTCTAGACAGCTGGGCCAGGCAGAGTGACCTCTACATCCCCGTGTGTTCTTTAGAGCTAGACCGTTGTCAGCGACATCCAAGTTTATAGTCCAGCTGGGAGCCCTATAGATAGCCATAAGAGCAAAGAAAGCATTCTCATTGTCTAAGTCAACCCCGTTTCTATATTTAGACCCTGGTTTTTCTTTCTGGCTTTGTGAGAAGCAGATGATCTCTTTAGCCCCCAGCTAGGAATGTGCAAAGCATATTGGTTTACAGACTCATGAACAATCGGTTTTGTTTTGAATGGGAGATATTTTTCAGTTGCTTGGTATCACTCTGTTATTTGATAGGGCCACTTTAATTATCCAGTGTAAAAAAGGATCCCAGTTGTATCTACACAGAAATACTCAACTTATTTTTCAAATTTGCATCACAAATAAAATAATACTATTTTGTGTCCAAATCAGGAAGATACTCAGATTCCTCAGTTTTATGACCTCCAGCTTAGTTGGTTTCTGGGGTCTTTTTTAAATGAACTTCAAGAAAAATTATATTTTGAAAAAAATGTAATGACTTCAGATTTTTAATTTTATCATCTTTTTACCTGTAGTCATTGAATACTAATTGTTACTTCTATAAAATGCTATCATGAATGAACAATTAGAAAAATACTAAAGTTAAAAAGTAGTGAATTAATAAAGATTATATTCTGAGAATTTGATGTGTTAACTACACATAAAGTCACACTTTGATTGCCAGGGATTACAGGTTTCCAATGTTTGTATAAATAGCAAACAGAGGTATCCTCAAAGCAGTGACTGAAATCAAGTCCTTGTTAACATTAACAAACAGATCAGCTCATGTGAAAGAGGCATGTTCTCTGTGACAAATGGTTCCCAAAATGGCCTTGCATATGGCACATTTAGACCCATGTTCTTTAGTGGTTACTTGGATACCAAAAAATTTCCAAATCCCAACCAAAAAGCAATATTAATGCCTGTGTGGTAACAATATTGTCCTGTGTTGCGTGTGAGCAGTAAGTTCACAGGTATAGTCACTGTATAATATAGTGAACCTAATAGGTATAGTATGTATTTAACAAGGATAGTTTTGAGATGGATACTAACTACAGTTGATTCCCATTATTTATAGCATTTTATACTTACATGCAATCTATCTATTCTCTACCAATTATTATCATTAGAAAACCTTAATAATCCAAGAGCAAATGAGTGTTATGCATTTTGTATCCCTGAATAGGACTTTGCAACTCAAGTATATTGCAGAGTAATATAATGACTACATAGAATGGCTGGCATATACACTTGACCATATTCTTAACTGTAATAGAGGCACAGTCTAGAGGCTTCAATTATCAGCAGCTCACCACTTCCTTAGTAGAAGCAATGGTTGGGTTGGAAGGTAGACGTGAATAGACTTTAATTTTTTATACCTATTCCCCTATGTTAGATGTTTCTGTTGTTGGCACACAGTTCAAAATGTGACCAGTTGATGGTTCCAGTAGCAGGCACTTAGTCTGAAAATTTCGAGTTTTTTAAGGCAGGAGACTTCCTGAAAACCACTGTTTCAGTGCCTGGCTTTTATCTTTGGGATAACATTTATCTCGGTGATTATAATTAGAGGTGCTGGAAGAGCACCTATAATTTTGAACTTCTCTTCCTTGTTCCTCACTTCTGTTGGTTGTTACTGAAAGTGTTTGTTTTAAGCCTGAATTTAATAATTTTTTGTAAATTTCATCTATTGCAATGTCCTCCTCCAAGATAGGAATTATTTCTCTCCTACAAAAGTGGGTTACTTACCTCTTGTTAGAGAAAATCATCTGGGAATAGTGTTGTCACAATTTACAGTAGGTCCCACAAAATGTCCCAGATGTTCCCCTGCAACCAATTCATTGTAGTTCCTACTAAATGACTAGTAGGCTAACCGTCACTTCCTTAGTAGAGGCACTGGTTAGGTTGGGAGGTAGACCATGTATAGAATTTAATTCCAAACCTATCCCACTAGGTTAGTTGTTTCTGTTACTGACACATGTTTCTGAATGTGGCCTAAACACCAAGGAGTTGTCATAGAAGTGTGTTGTTTGTAATGATACGATTTGCTTAAAGAATTCTATTCTTCCAGAAATTTTGAATTTCACTCCATCACTTTTAGATTAATTTCAGAGCTATGCTTCCTATCCCTACTGTGTGGAGTTGTACGCTCTGCAGAGACAGGAGTGGTAGAAGTGGGACTACCCTTTGAATGAGGAACATTTAGTACTAAAGAAAATGACAAAGGGACCCTTGAAAACTCAAGCACTGGTTCCCAAGTCCGAGAATGAAATCAATGTTTCTTGATTATGTACATTAAAGAAAACTATGGTTTGATCTAAAGCTCCCACTCAGGTCATCTGACATTAACTTTAAAATACTATTCACCATATTATAAAAGTTCAAATAAAATTTGACTTCTGTTTGCTTCTAGGCCAACAAAGATGTCTATTCAAAAATGACTAGGTTTATTCAAGTGAATGGTATTTCAGTTTGCTTTCTATACTGTGATAAAAAATAAAAATTAAAAGCCACTGTGACCAAAAGCAACTTAGGGAAGCAAGGGGTCTATTTGGCCTACAGTTCCAGTTCATAGTCCATCCCTGAAGGGAATCAGGGCAGGAATACAAGCAGGAGCTTGAAGTAGCCTCCATAGACAAAGTTGCCTGCTGACTCGCTGGCAGTCACATGCTTAGCTGTCTTTCTTATGCCACCCAGCACCATCTGCCTAGGGGATGTTACCACCTACACAATTAACAATCAAGACAGACAGACAGACACACACACACACACACAGAGAGAGAGAGAGAGAGCTGCAGACAGGCCAGTCTGGTCTGGGGAATTCACCCACTAGTTTTTCCTTCTCAAATGACCCCAGTTGTATCACGTTGACAGTTAAAGCTAACCAGCATGAATACACTTCCTTCACTACCAGATAGCATATGCGTGAGAGTATGGTTGGATACCTGTTAGAAATAGAAGTGAGCGTTTCTTCTGTTACTTTTAAAAGTATTTTATTCACATTTTCTTTTAGGACTTGCTATTAGGGACATGAGAGAGGCCCAGTGAAATGTCAGGAAACTCTTCTTCTCACTCTTGTATGCTCTGTGTGCATTTGTGGAAATGTCTTGAGTTGTGTGAGCATCTATTTCAGAAGATAACATTGCCCATTTAGAGATGATTGTTAAAACTTGAAATGGCTCTAGATCTTCTTTCAAATGAGTAATTCTTCAAGGCAAACATGAATGACTGTGAATACATATATAATACAGTGCTGGCTTCCTAACTCATCTTTCTGGAAAAATGTCTACTCCCTCTTCTCCAACCCCCTTTGTTTAAACAGACCAAAGAAGAGAGAGAGATTTCTGAGAGAGTTGTATTTTTACAGCAAGGAAGTTCACCATTCCTTGAGTCTCAGGTAAAAAAGCAAACACGGAGCTATTCTTCACCCTGGAGTGTCTGGTTTTCACTTCGTTAGTTTTTCTGGTTTAAAGCTAAGGTGGGTGTGCTAATTTGCTTAGATTTGGGAAATGAGATTTTTCTCAGTATGCTAGTGGTTAATTATGTAATGCTTATGACTTCTATGTGATAAAAATTACCATTGAAGCTTTGGGTATGCTTGTGGTAATCTCCCGAAAGTCCCCACTGTCCCTTTCCATCTAAGACCTCTACTATTTTTTAATGACTTTGACTGGTTTCTTGAATGCTCTGAACTTACTTTGGTTTTCTTGCTAGCCAAGTGTGGTTACGAAAATGCGGGAAGGCGTCTCTACTGATTCTGTGGCTACTTCTCATCAATTAATTTTCCAGAAAACTGTCCCGTCGACCCTAGAGGTTATTTTTTTCAATTCATATCTTTTAGTCCAATGCCAGCATGTAGATCAACCTGCAGTTATTTTGCTTAACACAAACATATATCTAGATTCAAGTTTTCAGGATACCATAAGTAGAAAACATAAAACCAAATGTCATCTACTCTGGTGTGGTCTCCCTTCCTTTCTGTAACCTGGTAAGCTGGTTAGCCATTAGCCTAGGACATCCAGTTATCTCTCCTGTAGGCCAAGGTTTCTTACCGTTCTTCTGCCTTGTTGGAACTAATGCTAAAGAAAGTGGGAGAGAAATTACTGAAACATCGAACTGCAGGTCTAGTTAAGAACAGAACACTCCACGGACCTCCAACTCTTATTTTAAAGGGATCCAGATCAGTAGTGTCTCATCAGGGGAAATTCCGTTGCCATACCTTGAATATGGGCGCACTCAATATGCTTTGATACTAAGTGTAGTCGTGAATTGGCTTCCCTAGATAAGGAAACAAATTTGCACATGTGGAAAAAAATGGTCTTTACAGAAACTTGGAGAACACCTTCAACTTCCTTGTGAAAATACCAGTATGGGAAGCATTGTGTGACAGCAAACAAGGATAACAGTCTTTTGTGCTACATGTGTGAGCCTGAGTAGTTCACTTATAACATCCAGTCTTAAGATAAAATGCAACCAAGCTGCCAAGCACAAGGTCAAATAGGTCTCCTATAAAATTCATTGCCAAGATATGTTCCTAGTTAAAGAAACATGAGATTTCAATGCCACCCCCACAGGATGTATTCCGGGTTGAAATTAGATTTCTGGTGAGAGGGGACTCCAGCCATAACTGTTAGATGATAGCAGCCACCCTTTGCTTCAGTCTTACCCCATGCCCCGGTATAGTTTATGCCCTGCATTTTTTAAAAAGGGTTCTTATTTTATAGACAACCAGCTTTTATATACCACCAGCTTTTCTAATTTAGCTTTTATATTTTGAATATAGGGCACAGAGGATTGGGTTATTGTAGACAAAATACCCACTGAGGTAGTTGATGGTGATTCGAAAAAGATTGTCACTTACAAGGTGGTAACTGTGAGCAGTAAAACCGGTGAGATCCCGGCTGACTTGCTAAAACCTAGCATGATTGACATGCATGGCTTCGATGACTTGGCCAGAGAAATGCACTTGAAGGAGGAGAACGCGCAGAAGATGTACACTCTGGGGAAATCCTACGACACCGTCTCTGGCAGAATTGTCACCATGACTGGGAAAGCTAAAGAGGGGGAGAAGGTCGCACAGCCCTCCTCGCTGGAAGGCTGGCAGAAGACAGAGAGAGGCGCTGCAGAGAAGGTCGGTCCCCTGCTGGTGGAATACGAGGTCCTGGAATCCCTGGCTGATGAGAAATCCAGAAGAGGACCCGAGGTCCACACCCCGAAGCGGAGATTGTCAGAATCCCTGGCGCCCATCAAGGAAGCCGAATCCCGCCGGCAAAGCCCCGAGGAAGATGACACCCAGAAGGCACCAAAGCTGGGAGAGGGTGCACCTGCCCACCCCCGGTTCGGCAAACCGCAGCAGGGGGCCGAATGCGAGGTGCTGACGGTGGGGCCCTTTGGCCCACGCAGGAAGAGCCTGTCTGAGTGGCGGTACTCCCAGGAGCCGGCCTTTACCGTGGCTACTGCCCACTATGTCACCGAGTCTTCTGCATCCCAAGTGGTGGTAACCAGTGGCTCTCATTCGGTCACAGCTTAAGATTCCAGCATGACATTTTTTTTTACAACAGCGCCCTTCCACCCTGAACCTTTTCCGTTTCTCTGGCCGCTTGACTTTATGTTGAGAGCAGCAGCGAACCCAGCTTTTTTTTTTTTCTTCTTCCCATGATTAAATCAATATTGCAGCCCCAAATCAGCATTAAAAACACTTTTCCCCCTTTTATTTCTAGCTGCCCGTTCCCAAGATTCGTGATAAGGCGCGCTGTGGCTTGCAATTGGAGGGGAGGGGTGGAGGGTCGGTGGGAAGTGACCTGCTTAAACCGACGCCACCCTGAACGTGATAACTCTCTGCTTTAGCACACGAGGGCTCATGGTCACCTAGTTTGCTGTGTTATGCCCCCATTCCTTTCTGTTTCCAAGCTCTGTACATGGACTCCTTCATTCCTCCTTCCTTTTTTCCTCTGCCTCCGGTTTTGTCTAGCAAGCTGCGAACATGTGCATGTCTGGGGCGTCTCTCGTGCTTGACTCTCGTTTCTTTGTTCACTCAGACTAAACAGTCTTCTGGGGAGAAACTCATGGATGGCTCGGAGATCCTCAGTCTGTTAGAGTCGGCCCGGAAACCCACAGAGTTCATAGGAGGGGTTTCATCTACTACCCAGAGCTGGGTGCAGGTGGCCATTCCCTCCCGTCCTTGGTGTTTGTGACTGTGCCCGTTTGCTTTGCTTTGTGAGCATGTGGCGGGTGTGTGTGCCTGTGTCTTGCATCCAAGTGGCATTGCCTTCCTGCATCTCAGAGCAGTCCCCGGTGACTGTTCTTCCTGCCACTGCATGTGCCTGTCTGTTGTGGACCTTCCATTCCACTTTGAGAACGGGCTTCCTTTGCTCAAAAGCAATGGCGTTAGGAGATTTTAATGGCTCTTGATCTTTAGAAACATTTCGTCTCATCCGTCCAGTCTAAGGGCACACATTCAAAGCCACGGTGAACGTGCAGCAGAACGCCCTTTCTTTCTCCTCTGCTCGTGTGCTTTATTGCATCCTGTTTCTTTCGCCATTGCTCTGAGAAAGCTGTGCAGGTCCCTGTGTGTGTGTGTGTGTGTGTGTGAGAGAGAGAGAGAGAGAGAGAGAGAGAGAGAGAGAGAGAGAGAGAGAGAGAGAGAGACAGCAAAGCTAGTGGGAGGAATGAAAGCTTATTTTTACTGCCGTCAGCGTCCATGCATATGAGCTCTTGATGCCAGCTTTGAACCTCATAGTGAGTAGCCGCCTTGGGGAGTTTGTTGTTTGGGTTTATGGAAGTCACTCAGACACTGTACTCTTCCCATACAGAAACTGGAAACAAAGACAGAGTCCATCGAAACTGAGGTGGAATTGACCCCACACTCCCAGCCCCTCAGCACTGAGAAGGTGCTGCAGGAAACCGTGTTGGCGGAGGAGAGGCGCATCGAGAGTGTGCAAGGCAGTGGAGATGCTTGTCACACAGCCGGGGATGCCGTGGATACAGCAGAGACCACACCCTCAGATCTTCACAGTGCGAAAGGGAAGGAGGGCTGTTCTGTGACAGAAGCAGCTAAGGAAGAGAGAGGAGAGGAGGCTGACAAATCTGTCCCCGAGCAGGAACAGCCAGCCACAGTCTCCCATGAGGAGGAGCAGGTGGCAGCCACGCACCCTTCTGAGGCTTTGGAACAAAAGTCTCATTTTGAGGTAAATGGTAGTTACTGTTACTCTCAGAGGTGATATACCCTGAGAGTTAGAGAAAAACAGAAGTGGTGCTTCATTTAACTTCACGCCTCATCGTGCACGGGCCTCTGGCTTTCCTCTCTGATCTTTTACTTTGCACAGCAGTGAAGGGGTCTCCAGGCTTGTTTCCAGGTTTGGGGGTCACATAGAAATATAAAAATCAAGTACTGATGATGTATAGTTCTAGGAAGTGGTTTCTGTCATTGAAATTATAACTGACAGAAAACACAGGGAGCCAATGAATAGCTACTTTAGAGGGCCACAAAGATAGCCCGGTGGCTCACAGTGTCACACAAGCCTGATGACCTGAGTTCAACCCCTGGAACCCACAGTGGAAGCCAAGTTCTGAAAGTTGTTCTCTGACTTACACACACAACAACAACAACAACGATAATAGTAAAATATTTTTTGAAGAAAACTTGACATTTATTTCTGATCCACTTACTTTCCTAGAAGGACCAGAAAGCATTCCTCCAACTCCCAGAACTTTATTCTTTATCACCCTTTACCGAGATATTCCACAGGTTGGTGGGTGGAGAACGATGATTTGGTTCTTGCCTCATCTTTCTTGGTTACTAACTTAAAAGCTTGTTTATAGGTTTATCTATGTCAGTGTTTGCATATGAGATGGAGAAGAAGGGACAGATCGTTTTTAATCCCCTTTAAAATGTTTCTGTTGCCTCGGGAATCCTATGTCAACTGCTCGGTATAATCTAGTGAGACTGGTGTAGATTTGTTGTGTGTCATGATCCCTGTCTTACCTCCTCCTCGTTTAATACAGAAACTTTTGTTATGAGCAAAAATAGCAAAGACACCAGGAGGAGAGAGAAGTCCAAACTGCGTATACGCCTTGATAACCCCTCCCCCTTGCTTCCCACTGATACAGTCCTCCACTGTGAAGATGGAGACCGTGAGTGTGGGCAGTGTTTCTCCAGGAGGAGTGAAGCTAGAGATCTCTACCAAGGAAGTGCCAGTAGTTCACACAGAAACAAAAACCATCACATATGAGTCATCACAGGTAAGACCGGAGACCTGGCAGATCTAGGGCTTCTTGCATTCAACTACACAGTACCAGTCCAAGAGGCTGTAAGGATCGGCATCCAAACCATCTCTGTCAAGAACAGTGCACTGCCATGGTTTTATTACCGATTGTGGAGCCACGGTGATTAACCGAGGCTTTAGACAGCCTTCACATAGGCAAGTCTCAGAGACCTAGGTTGCAGTTATGGATAAGAAAGAGGCTTAAGCCACCCACTAGTCACATTTATAACATCTCAGTTTGTTAACCCTCCTTGCCTACAGCTTTGCCTAAAGTTTACTCCAAGAGCTCCCATGTTCTACCTGAATTGGGCTACGAGTGTGGGAAGCAATTGTTCCTTCTGAGGATTCCAGGTTTCCCATGGATACCCACATTTGTGGATGCTCCAATCCCTTGGTTGGAATAGTATAACATTACCTTATAACATGTGGACATGTTATAGTTTAAATAATCTCTGGATGACTTACACTACCTTACACGATGTAAATGCAATGCTGGTGGTTGCTACACTCCGATGTTTAGCAAACATCTGAACACGTTCAGTCTGGCTGCAAATAGTTCCTGAGTGTTTTCCATCTGTGGTTGATTGGGTCTTCTTATGGGGAGGGCTGTGTCCACTCAGTCACAGTATGGTATTAAAGAATGGAACAGTCCTATGGAGAGTAAATGCAACCACACCCGTGTGCTATGTGTGTTCCTGTCCCTGCTTAGGTTGACCCTGGGGCAGACCTGGAGCCAGGTGTGCTGATGAGTGCACAGACAATCACATCTGAAACCACGAGTACCACCACCACCACACACATCACCAAAGTAAGTGGAACAAACATCCACAAGCATTACTCTTTGACTGATGGAGAAGGGCACCAATCATCAAAACCTCTGACATCCTGACCTCATCCTTTTAGACTAAAAGGGGAATTGTAGGGGACAGTGTAAGCCACACCTGCTAAAAGCTGGCTACAGGTGTGCCTGGCCACGCCTGTTAGGGCGTGGTCAAGATGAGGTCAGGATGACAAATGATAGGGTTTTAAGGGTTTGCAAGGCACATGGGAGCCCCTTCTCTCTGGCCTCCCTGCCTTGCTGCCCCTGACACGCTCTGGCTTTCGTTTGGCTGGTGTTTTTCTAATAAAGGATATCCTTATCGTAAGCTCCTTTTATTTCTCAATACTGGTGTCCCTGATGCTCACCCTGGGGTGGGCCTAGCGTAGAGTAGATATCATAGGAACTGGGTCTGCTAAACCCAAAGAACTCTGCTTTTGGAAATAAGCATGTTGAATGCCTATGGTAGACTTAGTTCTGGGAGAACTAAGTGGGAGAACTGTGGGGCTTCACAGTGCCACCACCCCCTGCCATTACCCTGGTGAGTAACTCACGGTGCTTTCCTATGTCCTTCAGACTGTGAAAGGAGGTATTTCAGAGACGAGAATCGAGAAACGAATAGTGATCACAGGAGATGCTGACATCGACCACGACCAGGTAGGTAGCGTGTGAGACAGTAAACCCACTGACAGAGAAGTCAATGTGAGCACACTGGCCCTTTGGTTCCCAGTGCTAATCTTCTAGATCAGGATGTACTCTACAGTAGTTTCTGAATTAACTCTCCAGTATATGGCTTTGAGCCCTTGTGTAATCAGTGTGCCTCATTGTTAACTGTGGGGATAGATTAGCTCCTAAGACTCACCTTGCTGCTGCTCACGCATGTCCCACCTCCTTTTTGTTTTTGCCCTTCTGTGATTTCCTGGGGATAGGCGCTGGCTCAGGCAATTAAAGAGGCCAAAGAGCAGCACCCCGACATGTCAGTGACCAAAGTAGTGGTCCATAAAGAGACAGAAATCACACCAGAAGATGGAGAGGATTGACCAGAGGTAAGAGGTGACGCTGATTCTCTAGGCTTGCCTCAGCTAGCATGTGGCATGGGGCACTTCCCTCCCCACCCTTAGCCTCATTCTCCCCTCTCCTTTGTCCTCTCACTGGCATTTGTGGGGCTGGCTATCGAGAAGATGGAAAACTGCTTGTGGGTGCTGGGGTGCCTCTGCTGTGGAGATTCCCTCCTCAGAGCTGTGTTTGCACACCCACGCCAGTTAGAGGAGAAGGGAAGGCAGGGTCCCTGCTTGCCTGGTCTCTCTGCTGCTCTTTTTCATCTGGGCTTTACCTTCTTCTCATTACCCAAATTTGAGAAATCAAATTTGGTTTCACTTGCCATGTGGCCTAATAAAAACACTAAAGCCGGCTCTTCTGAAAAGCATAGTTTGTGCTCCCACTTGTAGAGAAATTAGCCACCCTCGTTCATGCTTTGACGACAGCGTCATCCCTTGGAAGTGTGCTCTTCCAAGACAGTGTCTCTGCTTCAGGCTGGCTGGGCACTAACTGTCTTTTTGAATGCCTTATATTTCCTGTATCCTGTGAGTGACTTTCCCCATCCTATACTGTTTTGCCCCAAGGGGAGGCAAAAATACAGATTTGTGGCCCCATTTTCCTCCTGAAAGTGCATGCCTTGCCGGACTGTGTGGCCAGCATCCTGAGCAGACTCTGTGTGCACAGCCTTGTCACGTACACTGACCTGCCAAGCAGGAACTCAGGTGGCCACGCGCATCCCTAGGTGGACTGTGAATGCTGAGTGTGGGTGTAGCCACTTCCACAGGTGCTTCTAGAAGTGAGACATTGAAGAGAGGTTGTTCAGATCTGTTCCTGAAGCACTTTGGTTCAGGAACAAGAAACAAGAAAAAGTAAATGCTAAACTCAGATTCAAATTAGTAGGATTCTTGAACAATGAAAACAAAAGTTAGAGAGAGGAAAAAAAAAGATTTTTTTTTTCTCCAATGGGCTGCGGCCACTTGGGTGATGTAATTGTATGCTGCAAACGTAACAGCTTTCTGCTGGGATGAGCCTTTTAATGTCCATGGTACTTTTTGTACCTACGCGGATGTTTTCAAATGAGAAACTAACGGAACCTTTCTTCCCACAGGATTAACTTAGCTTGCACATGAACGGTTTCACGTAAACCGTTAGGAAAACCGGAGCCTGTGTGGAGTTCCCTCTTCTAACCCAACTGACTTGCATCTGTCCGTGGAAAATTCCAGAAGAACTGACCTTGACCATTAATGAAAGACACTGGCAGAGAGATCTTCCCATAATAAAGCAATCCGAATCAGCACCACTGAACTGATACTGCATGAAGCAATGATAAAAAATCACAAAAGAGCCGCACTTTTAATTTTCACCAAAATATCTGTTCTCAACTCTACCTGCACGTTCATAACCAACAGTGTAAACCGTGATCTCATGTAAGACATCCACAAATTCATACCTTTCATAGTTTATTATTAAAGTCTCAAAAAATCGCAGTTCCATAGGTGACAAATTCTCTGTTTACAAATAAATGTTAATTACCCTACAATGCTATCAGCCGTCTAGGTCCGGTCTGTCAGATTTACCCCAGATTAGATGTGCCAATAACCAACTTTATTCAGTAAATGACTTGAATCTTGTCCTTGTCTAATCTGGTTTTCTTATTCTCACCCATAAAGCAGTAATGACTCTCTGACCCTCTAGAAATACTTAACAATCTTGCTTTGTGTCTCAAATTTGTTATAAGGTAGAACTGATTTTTAGCACATTGAAGTAATTTCTTCCTCGTCATTCGCTCTGGTCTGCGTTCAAATCCAGAATGATTCCTGGAATTACCTAAGCAAACCTTCACTATGTAAATTATCACTGTTTGAGGAGGAAAACCTGTATTTTTTTTTTTAGTTTACAATATTATGAAAATTCACTCCAGGAAGACCTGTCGGACTACTTTTGCTTTGTTGTTTTTCTTTTCCTTGTGTTTTTTTTCATTGATTTTTTCTTCTTTTACTTGAACAACAAAAAAAAAAAAGGTATTTTATTTACAAATCTGGTCCATATTTACAACCTAGTTCAGAGCCAAGCCTTAAATTGTACAGAATTTCCACTGTAATTAACTGTTTAGCGTTTAGTTATAAATAGCCTCCAGAAAGATACATTCTCCATTGCAGTCAGCTGCATCACAGCACGTTGTGAATGATGTTACCGCATCGCGAAATAAAAATGGCAAATGCATTGAAAGCTGTCATTTTCCATGTGGAATGATTTCGGTTTTGTGTGACTTAGCCCAGAGTTCACATTTGCATTACACCAAAGTCCACATCCAGCTGAAGCATAGAGCAGTCCTTTCTAGTGAGGGTTGGAGAGATTCACACATTCAGGCCTACGGTATGCAGACCTTGCAGGGGATGGGGATGATATCAAAATTCATTTATGTAAATATCCAGTTACCTGCAATGGCTACACAAGAGCATTACAGGCTCTCATTGTAAGTTTTATGAGAAAAGGGACTTCAGTGTAGCCAAGAACCACTGCTCTTATAAGGAAGATATTTTGGGCTGTGATGTTGACGGTGCAGACACACTGTTGAGAAAGAAGGACAAGGAAGACTTCTGTGACAACCCCCCTATCCCCACCCCTACCCTTCTCCAAAAAATAAAAAAAAAAAAGGAACAGCCTAGGCAGGAAGCCATCGAAGAGAACTCAAAAAGTGTGGCAAGGACACTTGTCTCCACAGTTGATGGCTTCTGGCCGGGGTGAGAAGGACTAGTTCTACTAAAAGGGCAGGGTGGTCACAAGGCTGCAGGCAGACATGGAAGGACTGGGAAATGAGTGTGACTGGGGTGTACGATGTGAAATTCTCAAAGAATCAATACAAAATGTTACATGGAAAAAATTCAAAATAGAAAACACCGCTCTTCTGGGTGTCAGCTCCACGGTTGAATGAATGAGACACTGGGTGTTGAAAAGCCTGTATGGCTTCTTCCAGCTGCTCAGTCACAGCACGTTCCTCACATGGCGGAGCTGGGTTGAGGAGGGGGAGACATGACACCTAACTTTCTGACTTAAAGAATAAAATCAGAGCTGGGGATTTATAGCTCAGCGGGTAAAATGCCTGCCGGTCATACAAGTGTGAGAAATGAATTTCACCCACCCTGGGGAGGGGAAACAGCAACGGTGGCATCAGGGTCTCTCAGGGAGGCTGGAGACTGGTTCAGGTTGTCTTATCTCATGGCACGGCAGCAGTTGCTGGGGGCTCCCTTGGCAGACCTAGGTTGGCTCAATTTGGTGAAGTTACATACTGCATGCTCTGATAGTCCGGTTTAGGCCAGCAAGGGTTTATTGGCTCCCAGGCCCTTGGTGCCTGGGTAAATATTTCCCCACATGTTTACATGCTAGCTACTACAAAATTAGCAGCTACAAGGAGAACACATCTTTGCCCTGTGGTTTCTGCGGGTCAGGAGTTTTGTTTTGGGTTGTTGTTTTGTTTTTGTTTTTGTTTTTTTTGGTTTTTGGTTTTTTTTTGTTTGTTTGTTTTGTTTTGTGTGTGTGTGTGTGTGTGTGTGTGTGTACATGTGTTTTGTTTTTGTTTGATTTTATGTCACCAAAGTCAGGGTGTCCGCTGGGTCTTGGAGTCTTACCTAGAGGGAATTCTGGAGAAGGATGTACTTACAAGTCTCCCACTCACCCATGGTTGTGTTCATGGTGTGGGGCTCTTCTTTGCTTCTTCAGAACTGTGAACCAGGAAGAAACCCTAGCATGTATGTTCTAGTGATTCAGTGTCCCTCTGGGTGAGAGTTACAGCACGGTCTTACTTGGCGCAGCCCAACAGAGGCTATGGCTTCCCACTATCTTGCCAACTTCCAATTAGATACAAGGCATGGCTCCTGCGTGGCTCCTGCTCACAACATCAGCAAATTTGGATGTTTTTGATTCAGTGACTCAATAGCCACTGCCAAGCATTCCCTAACCAGTAGTTTTAAAGCTCAGTTTCACTAATGTAGAAAACAAGCTTACTCGTGTGAAAGACTTGTTGAAAGACTTGTTCTTGAAGTGGTGAGCATCACTACAATACTATGAAAATGACCTCAGATGCACTTTCAGAAACTAAAACAATTCTGAGAGTGGTTTGCCTCACAGAGAAGTATGCTTCTCAGTTTGTTCTCCTATACAAGTCCAAGGCAGCAAGAAAACCAGAATGGCACAGTTCTTTTGAGTAAGCAGGGGAAAGGTAAGAACGGTGTGATGTGTGTAGCATGGTGGTGTGCCTTTACAATGGCAGTGGTCTACAGAAACCCTAGCTGTTGTCTTAACAGCTCTGAAAAACCCTATGTGTTTTCTCTAGACTCAGTGAGTGAATGGCTAGACTCAACGAAAAATTCTCCGGGTAAAATACTCCTGCTTCCACAGTGGCTCGGGGGCTAAGAGCACTGGTTGCTCTTCCAAAGGACCTGGGTTCAGTTCCCAGCACCCACATGGCAGCTCACAACCATGTGTGATTCCAGTTCCAGAGGATCCAACGCCTTCTTCTGGCCCCCACGGACACTGCACACACATGGTGCACTTACATATGCTCAGGCAAAACACAAACACTTAAAATAAAAATAAATCCTAAAAAATAGTAATAATAATTCTGCTTCCCATGCCTGTTTTCATCCTGGGTAGATGCTGAGATAGTCCTGCTACAGGGAGAGAGGTGAGGACATCATGCCTGCTGTGGGCATCACAAGTTTCACTTTCCCAGAAGAACTCACTAATCCTTTCCCGTCTCTGTGCCTTTCAAAGTTCAGACCTCCTATGCCATGTACTGAGGGTCCCCAAGACTGTACACCCTTTGGCTCATTTCGAATGATGGTTACAACCCATTGTCTTTGTTATATATCAGCTTCTTCCTAGCATTTCTATAGCCATGGTAAGTCGATGCCAAATTTGGCTATGTTTTTGAATAACAAAAGAGAGCCTAGAACTTACATCCAAAATAACTTCTAGCTCATATTCCTAACTCACCAGGGGTATGTATGCCTTCAATGAGAGGCTTTCTCACTATATTAACCCTATAAGAAGTGTCTGCCTTGGTTTTTCTGTAGAGATGAGCTTGTACTTCAATAGACATTTATTTGCAAAGTAAAACTAGACTATTCTATTCTTTTAAGTATACTTTTTTGATATGCCATTGGTGTGCATGAAATTGTGATCTCAGAAATAACATTTTGTTTGACAGACAGTATCTATAGGAGCTCTGTGAGTTGGGAGAGGTGATGAGTGGGCTGATGGTCATCCATGGGTGTGGTTACTGCACACACATGTATGCACACACACACTCGACTCGATAAATGGGGACGAGGGCGGAAGAAAGCCAGCCCTCACCGTTTCTTACTTGTCCTTCTTCAGCCATCCTGCCGTTGCTGCCTTGCGGACACTTTAGTGCCACAAGACTAACTACACGGACGTTAGTCACTCTTCATCGCTGTGACAAAAGACCCCGATGAGCAGTTTTAATGAAGAAAAGATTTGGCTTTTGGTCTTAGCTGGCTGCATTGAAATGACACTGTGGCCAGGCAGGCTATGACATCAGCAGGGACGTTTGACAGATGATACCACTCATCTCACGACAGACTGAAAACAAAGAGGCAAGAGGCCCGGGATAAGATAGACCCTTCAGAGGCAGGCCCCCAACAAACCATTCTTCAGAAATCCACAGTTCCCATACCTCCCAAGTCAGATGAATTCTAAGTCATCAACGGAGTAATCCACTGATTAGGTCAAAGCCCTAATTACTTTTTAACCCCTGACCTGTAAGCATTACATTCAAGACTTAGGTCGTGAACACATGAACCATCGGGGACATTTCGTATGAAAACTGTACACTACAGGGCATATAGTTTGATGACAAGAGGTCAAATGTATAAATGAGCCAGAGATAGAAGTACATTAATGTATGGATGTCTCACTCATCCTGTTGTGTAAGCTATGAGCTTAGGAGACTTTGCACCCATCTCACGTGATTCCCATAGCTTGCCAAAGATTCCGTTCATGTCTTAATTCTATGACTCCATCACCGTGACTTTCCCAGCAGTTCACTGACTAATGTTCCTGTAGTTGAACCCCACGTGTTCTCCAGCTCCCTACTTTCTAGCCTGCACTTTGAAGATGCAAAATCTCACTCCTGGGCAATGTGTATGTGGCTTTTCACTCAATTCTATTTTTATCAGTTCTTAGAAATTCTCATACAATGTGCTTTGATCAAATCCATCCCCTCTTCCCAGATCTACCCTCTTCCAACTCTGTGACCTTTATGTAAAAGTCCATCAAAACCCAAAAGTACTATAAGGGGCTACATGCTTACTGAAAACTGTGGTAGAATATTATTTTCAGGTGTGTGACTTTTGTTTATGCTGTATTTGTTTAACTCTGTGGTGAAGCTGTGATTCTTTGCCTGTCCAAAACACCTGGTGGCCTAATAAAGAGCTGAGTGGCCAATAGCAAGGCAAGAGCAAGGATAGGCAGAGCTGACAGGCAGAGAATATAAATAGGAGGAGAATGCCAGGAAAAGCAAGAGCAGCCAGAAGACAAGGAGAGGAGGACATCAGGGGTCAGCTGCCCAGCCAGCCAGCCACAGAGTTAAGAGTGAAAGTAAGGTATGCAGAAATAGAGAATGATAAAAGTCCAGAGACAAAAGGTAGTCAGGATAATTTGAGAAGCTGATAAGAAACAAGCTAAGCCAACCATTCATAACTAAGAATAGGCCTCCATGTGTAATTTCCTTGGGAACTGGGTGGTGGGTCCCTCAAAAAGGCAAAAAAAAAAAAAGTAAAACACCCAACCACAGAAAACTAACTGCTATAAATTGCTAATAGATCTTAGGGATTGCTAATAACTCCTAGGTTAGGGAGGGAACTCTCCATGCTGGCATTTTGTATGGTTTGCGCTTGCACAGGTCCTTGGTATGCTGTCACAACTATTGTTGAGTTCCTATGTACAGCTGCATTGCAACACGTCCTTCCAGTTATCTACTGCCTCTGGCACTTTGGTCTTTCCACAGTTATCCCTGGCCTGGGAATCGGGGAGACGGGATACATGTCCACTTAAGAATAAGCACTCTAAAGTCTTTGACTCTCTGCACCTTTCCCAGTTGCGGGTCTCTGTGGTAATCACCATCTACTGCAAACAGAAGATTATTCAGAGCCGGGTGTTGGTGGCACACACCTTTAATCCCAGCACTCGGGAGGCAGAGGCAGTGGATCTCTGTGAGTTCGAGGCCAGCCTGGTCTCCAGAGCAGGTGCCAGGATAGGCTCCAAAGCTACACAAAGAAACCCTGTCTCGAAAAACCAAAATATATATATATATATATATATATATCACCATCTACTGCAAATAGAAGATTATTCGATGAGGGTTGAATGACATCATGATCTGTGGATACAGCAATGAATCTTGAGGAGCTGGTGTAATCTAAGCCCATTTAACAGAATAACAGTTGTGGTTTCTCCCTAGGGCCCATCTTACCTCAATAGGTTCTTTGCCCAATATTGATGCCAAATATGATTTTCATCTTGATGAACAGGCTTTAATCAGGAAGTCATTGATTCCTGATACTCCCATGATGCTCATGTCACTTTTTCATCAGTCATCATGTCTGGCCAATCATGTAGCTCACAGGGTTCACAGCTAGGTAAGATTAATGATGACTTTTCACATCTGGTAGCATGCATAGCACCAGCAGACCTGAAGCTGTGCACGGGGTAGCTCCTACACTCTTAGTTTCTATTTACATATCCAACACTGCGTCGCTTGCTCTCTACTCCTGCTGCAGCCCCTATTTGAGTCATGTAACTATCTTTATCTGTTCACTTAGCCCAAGTTTTCTCTTCAGATATCACCTCAAACTTTCCTATCAGCTTTCCTTGTTGTATGCCCCCAAACAGCAACATCATTCTTGAGGGAGGAGGGATTTGGGCTTCCACTTCAGGGAATACAGCCCCCCACGATAGGGCAGGTGTGGCAGCAGCCATCTCTGACTGTGAGTTAGATGTTCATAGCAGCACTATTTGTAATAGCCAGAAACTGGAAACAGCCTAGATGCCCCTCAACTGAAGAATGGATACAGAAAATGTGGTACTTTATTTACACAATGGAGTACTATTCAGCAGAAAAATAATGGAATCTTGAAATTCGGAGGCAAATGGATGGAACTAGAAGAAACCATTCTGAGTGAGGTAACCCAATCACAAAAAGACAAACATGGTATGCACTCACTCATATGTGGATTTTAGACATAGAATAAGGATTACCAGCCTACAACCCACACTGCCAGAGAAGCTAGGAAACAAGGAGGACCCTAAAAGAGACATACATGGTCCCCTGGAGAAGGGGAAAGGGTCAAGATCCCCTGAGCAAATTGGGAGCACGGGAAGATAGGGGAGGGAGCTAGGAGAATGAGAAGGGGAGAAGAGGAGGGGTGAGAAAGACATGAGGGAGCAGAAAGGTTGAGTCAGGCGAAGAATAGAAGAAAACAAGAATGGAGATACCATAATAGGGGGAGACATTTTAGGTTTACAGAGAAATCAGACACTAGGGAAATGTCTGGAGATCTACAAAGATGACACCAGCTAACAATCTAAGCAACAGAGGAGAGGCTACCTTAAATTCCCTCCCCAGATAATGAGATTGATGACTGATTTGTTTGCCACCTGATAGCCCTCATCCAGCAGCTGGTGGAAGTAGAAGCAGATACCCACAACTTGTCACTGAACTGAACTGGAACCCAGATGCAGAGAAGGCAGAGTGAAGAGCAAAGGGGTCCAAACCAGGCTGGTGAAACCCACAGAAACAGCTAACCTGAGCATCAGGGAACTTTTGGTCCCCAGATTGATAGCTGGAATACCAGCATAGGACTGATCCAGACCCCAGGAACATGGGTTTCAGTGAGGAAACCTCGGAAATCTATGGGACCTCCTGTAGTTGTTCAGTACTTATCCCTAGCACAGGTGTGGACTTTGGGAGCCCATTCCGTATAGAGGAATACTCCCTGAGCCAAGACACACGGGGGTGGGCCTAAGCCCTTTCCCAATGGATATGATAGACTCTGATGACACCCTATGGAAGGCCTCACCATCCCTGGGGAGCAGAAAGGATATGTGATAGGTAGGGTTTTAGTTGGAAGGGGGGGTAGGGGAGGATGGGAGGGAGAAGGGAACTGAAATTGTCGTGTAAAACAACCCTGTTTCTAATTAAAATAAAAAAAAAAATCTGAGGAAAAAAAAAAGGAAATGGCTCACTCAGCTCCCTCATCTTGGCAACTGACTAGGAAGCACAGAGCTTGAGGAAGAAAAGGAGACAAGCTAGAACCCTCACTCCCTACTCTGGTGGCTCTGTCTGCAAGCTGGTCCCCATTTTCCTCAATCTTCCAAAGCAATCTCACCTTCAGGGGATAGAATCTAAACACTTGAGTCTGGAGGAGACTTCCCACATTCAAACCCCACCACTATTCTATCTCTGTGTGTACATTTTCCACTCTTCAGCGATGCATGTTTTAACCACGATCTTTTCTTTCAGGAGAAGAAATGCACTGTTAATTAAATGGCCTTGGATTAGAAAGCAAATATTAGAGACACACAAAAGCAGTATGTATTAGATTTGTCACTCTGAACAAGTGGCTGACTTCACTTCTATTTCATCTTTCCAAATCATAAAATGAAGAAAAAAGACCCCCTTGGTTTCCAAATATTCCTTGAACTAGTGTATTAATTACTTTTCTATGCTGGGATAAAACACCGTGACCAATGCTGCTTATAGAAAGGAGGGTTTGTTTGAGCTTACAGTTCCAGAGAGACAGGGGCCAATCACCTTCAAGGTGGGAGAAACATGGCAGCAAGCAGGCATGGTAGCTGGAGCGGTAAACTGAGAGCTCACATCTTAAACAGCAAACACAAAACAGCGCAAACCTAAAATGGTGCAAGCCTTTAAACTCTCAAAGCCTGTTTCCAGTGACATACTTTCTTCAACAAGGCTACATCTCCTAAGCCTCCCCAAGCAGAACTACCAACCGGGGATGAAGCATTCAATTGCCAAAGACTACAGGGGATGTTTCTCCTTCAAATCACTACAGCTGCAGTATCTATGGTAGCCACTAAACTGTAGTGGAGAAGAACACTGTAATGAAGAGACTCTTTCCACAACACTCTCACTACAATAGAAACCAGAGAAATTCCAAACTCAAAGGACCCTTCAGGATTGTCATGCTTAAGCGGCTCACAAGGGCAGTCCTTTGAAATGGACTTTATCCTGTGGAAATCTTGATTTAGAATCAGAAAATAGAATGGAAATGGGCTTCCAAACATGCACACACCTGCACACACGTGTCCCCGGAGAGAGAATATGACACCTCTGAAGTTACTTTGAAATAACTGAAACCAATACAAGACCTGTCAGCTTCTTGAACTGTAACCTTCTGTGAAGTTATAAACACCCCTAACATTAAACAACAGCCAAAAACAAAGCCAAAACACTTGTTGCTTGAGTTTCGGACCCACTCACTCTCCTTCTTAATTATTCTTAAAGACAAGCAATGACAAAGGAAGTTACACATGGGTGCAGTGCAACCCTCCAACAATCAAGCTGGCTAAAACAACTTTAAGCATTAGTAAGGAGCAAAGCAGAAGCCCTTGAAGTACCCGCTGATGAGAGTGTGTTGGCGGGTTGTCTGGGTGGGCACTGAGGCAAACTGCAGGCATGAACATCAGAGTTTGAGGCCTAGCATACCCATCCCTGGGAATCGTCCTTAAAGAACATATAGCCAGGAGCTGATGCATGAGAATGCATAACTGACTCAGCATTCATTATAATATATTTTTAAGTAAGCAGCCTAAATATCCTGCAAAGAGAGAAATCTGCATTGTATTTACACGGGTAAAATACTATATAACCACCAAAAATTATAAAAAACGCCAACCCAAGAGAGGAAAGTAAACCTAATACACTATTCGAAACAATCCCGAATAACACGAATGTGTTTACAGCCGGGGTTGCTAACTAGAGGGGAATGCCTGTCTGTAGTTCTTGCTATTTGCTCTTGCTTTACTGGCTTTAGATCTTAAGGGTACTTTTCCTTTTCCTAGCCCATACTTGATTTTTGCCATCTTTGTTGATAGTTTTATATCAAGTCTACATCTTTAGACTAAAAAGGGAATTGTAAGGAGAGATCTTACTAGGTATCCGAGATGCTGACCACGCCCATCTGGGCGTGGCCATGGGTACATATGGGGCATGTGGGATATAGGCCTGAGAAGAAGAGGTAGGAGCTCTCAGGGTTCCCAGTCAGGTCTTGGAGAGGAGCAGAGACTGGATGTTCAGAGTGCTGGCCCTGGGTTATCAGTTTCTCATGTTAAGTGATTTCTCCCCAATAAAAATAACCTACAACACCCATATCCCATGTATGGTAATCTTCATCTTATACCTGTCTATGTAAAGAGTGTCTGGGAGAGGGACGGAATGTTTTCTTCTCTACCCTTTCCCAGTTTTCCAAAATTCCCATCACTGTTATTTCACTGTTTAGAAAAACAATTAAAGAAATAATGTCAATAATTGTATATAGAAACTAATAGTAATGGAGCTTGAGGACATGTAAATGAGAAAAGAACTTGGAAAACTTTTTCTTCCTTGAACTTCCAGGCCATTATCACTGTCACTGAATGTTACAAATGCCTTTGTTAAACACTGGCTCCACACCCGCCCCAAACACACACACACTTAGTCACCTTCTAATTAAAATAGCGATAGATGAGCTCCTGTTATAGATAACAGAGTTATTTAAAGCAACACTAGATGCTGGGTCTTTATAGACGAGTTATCTTCTTCTTCTGCACATTGGCAGTTTAGGAAACATTTACTTTTTAGGGACGTTATTTAGTGTGCCATAAAGTGACTCTAAGTGTCACCACCTGATAATTGGAAGATAAGCCTCTCGATTTCTGCTTAACTGTTACTTTCCCATATATAAAGCTGTCTGTCTCCTGCCCTATCTCTGTTTAGACAAGCTTGGCCAGAATTACTATGTCAAGTCTCTCATCAGTATCTTTGTGTCTACTTCTTGGTGCCCACCATCTCACAACCTCCACCCAGCTGCTCCTCACCAGTTCACTTATTGAAAACCAGAGAGCCCAGGCCGTAAAGGGGTTGTGATGAAAACTGTAATGTACCTCCAGCTCCCAAATAATGACACAGAGACTTATTATTAATTATGAATGGTGAAACATAGCTTAAGTGTGTTCTCAACTACCTCTTGTAAGTTAAACTAACCCGTTAATATTAATCTACTTTCTGTGAGGTGACATTAACTCATCTCCATAATGCTCATCCTACTTTCTCCACATCTGCCTCCTCTCTCTTCTCTCTCTCCCTCCCTCTCTCTCTCTCTCCCTCTCTCCCTTCCTCTCTCCCTCTCTCTCTCTTTCTCTTCCTCCCTCCCTCTCTCTCCTCTCTCTCTCTCTCTCTCTCTCTCTCTCCTCTCTCTCTCTCTCTCTCTCTCTCTCTCCCCCCACAGAAGTCCTGCCTATCCTCTCCTGCCTATCAACTAGCCGTCCAGCTCTTTATTACACCAATCACAGCAATACATTTTCACACGGTGCACAATATCCCACAACAGAGAACCCGTTGGTCTGTGTGAGAAATTAGGTGACCAAACAAGAATGTGTGACAAGAGTTATCTGTAAGTGTATAATGACCGTCTGATGTACTAGGATTGTTTCCATTCTCAGCCTGGCTCTTCACCTAATCCATAATGAGAACTCAAGTCGCTTTATGTCAGCACAGGCCTGTCGCCTCTATTTGAGAAAATAACCCCGTGAATGGAGACATTCCACTCAGCAGCTGCAAATTTGGCATCAGGTACTAGAATTCAGTAACCCGAGTGTTCATATCTAGGATTCCCTCCCACTATAGAAGTCAATTTTTACTTCTTACAGGGACAAGTAACAAATGTATGATTACTCTTATGTATATTTTTGTTTTTCTTTTCATACATTTAGAAAACTCTTCATTGGTTTCTGTGACCAGACCCATGTAGCTAAGACCTTATATATTTAGTATAGCATATAACCCTTGTTCTAATGAAAACAAAATAAGTTCAATATTTCTAGACCAATATGGCTGTTAATTTCTGTAATGCCAACTAAACACAGAAAATTAGGATACTTTTCTCCAAAATTGACAGCATAACTTAAGTTTAATAAAAAGACCAATAATAGCTATATATTATGCATCAATAGTAGCAACAGCTTTTCTGGATCTGCAGTCATTTGAACAAATTTGTACAGATATTCAGCATACTCTATTTAAAAAAACGAAGGATAAAAATATCCCAGAGAACAGCACAGTTCTGTTGCTGTTATTTATACGTTTCTGTGGTGATAATTTAATTTTGTCAATGACAGAGTGAGCCTGGCATGAGTATCCCAGAGCCTACTGAGAATGCAGTTAAGTGTGCATTGAATCCAAAAACCTAAGTCTACTTGCTGCCACGACCACAACATCGCTGTTGATAAGTGTGTTTCTAAACAGGCATGCATACGTCTATGACTATGCTTTTCCACATTGAAGTTTATGTTTGTACTAACAGACTTTGTGTGAAAGTCAGCAATGGACTCTGTTGCAAACTTCCATGGAGTCTTTGTGTGCCGGGTTAGCTCCTATCTGCTGCCTTTTCTGTGGATGCTTAGACGTGCTGAGACAAAGGAGTTGACTGCAGAGAGACTGGACTGTCCACAGCAACATGTCAACTGATTCCTACCTTCATCAGAGCCTCGCCTAAAGTATTCTCTATCGTTATGAAAGTGCGTCCTCAATCCAGAGAGTCTAAGATAATTGGTCTGTGGGTAGGAACTGGGCTGTACTATAATTTTTAAGCCCACAGATTATCTGAGTGAGGTAGTTGTCAGGCCTGGGCGTGTATCAGAAGCACCTGGAAGGCCGGTTATAGTCCTGGGCTTCACTCCCAAGAATGAGCCCTTGTAGCAAGTTCTCACATTGTGGAATTTATGCTTTAGGAACCACTGACTTACACTAACATCCCAGTGACAGCCTTTCTTGACCCACTGTAATCTTCGTCTCCTGCAAAGGGAATCAAACCAGCCACATCCACACTGCTGTAGAGCTGTGTGCAGACAATAATCTGAAGTCACTGTGAGCAATGGTGTAAGCACAAGCCTGTTGACACCCTACACCTTGGGAATCCTGGAGAGTAAATGGGGTGACTTCTAGAACACTACAAGAAACATGGGTGGTGCTGTATTGAAATCAGCAGCAGCAGCCCCAGCAGTTGGAATAGAAGTGATGGTCTCTGTAAAAAGAAATTGTACCTCATGGGATGTGAAGGCTTCATCTTGTAAACATTACAAAAATAACCAAAGTAACAGAAAGTAGGAGTTTCCAAGGAGGCACCAATGATTATTCAAAGCACCATAATGAAACTCAAAAGGTTTTCACTATTCATTTATTGTAATCACCAAAAATAGACCTTCAACAGTGGCTCTTCAAACAGCTACTGCAGAGCAACCAATTATGGCTCTCTTGCATATGTTAATGAAGAGGTATAATACAATGTAGGAGCAGATATAATCAGTGCATATTAAGAGCCCAAAGGAGGAAGCCCACTTTACACTTCCTGTGTTGCTGCAGTAGAATGCCTAAGGCTGGCTGATTCCTAACAATTGAAAGTCGCCTGTCCATGGCTCCAGATCCTGAGAAGTTCATGAAACCAACACAGAATGGGCATCTGCTAAGACCCTCCCTACACGCTGCCTTATCCTTTGGTGGACTGAGAAGGGCAAGAAAGTGCACATGCTAGAAAGGACATCTCCCTTTTATCGAGAATCTATTCCTGTGGTAATGGCATTGTCTACTCATGAGAGCGTGGCCTTCGAGAGTTTGAGAATGGGCATCCGGGCTGGAGAGATGACTTGGCTGTTAAATGGTAGGTTCAAAACCAAGAACATCAAGAAAAGGGATGCACAAACCACATAGTGAAGTAGAAGTGACCTAGACAATGGCCTTTAGAGGTTATATACTGTTCACTGGATGCCAGAGGATGTGATGGGGTGGGAAGCATGTCTCTTAGACAATAGACACTTCTCCACAGAAGTGGGGTGTGGCGGCTTCTCAAAGTGCCATCTGCTTACAGGTGTGTCTCAGCAACCGAGAACATGAACCTAAACGAGCACTGAGTGAAGACAGGTGGAGCCGAGTGGGAGATGCTTCACAGGTAAGAGCATCAGTGTGAATGACCAAGTACTGCCCCCCCCCCCCAGTGGTGACAACTTCTGCTTACGGCCTCCATCCTCAGAAAGGTCAAAGTTCTTGTTTGTCAACTTGATAGCAGCTGACATCAACTAAAACCCAAGCTACTGGGTACACCTGTGAGAGACCTTTCTTGATTGGATTCTTTGAAGTTGGAAGACTCACCTTAAATCTGGGCCACACCTTCCGCTGGCAGCCTATATAAAGGATAAGAAGAGGGAAGCTTTTGCTCTTTTTCTGTTTGCCCTCACTCTCACTGGCATTAGGGCCTACTTCTTCAGGATTCTGGTGTATACTGAAGACCTGCTGCGACATGCAGCCTAATGGACTGAACAGCTACTGGATTCTTGGACTCCCTTTGGGAGACAGCTATTGTTGACGGGACCACAGCCTGTAAGCCGTTCTATATATATATTCCATCAGCTCTGTTCCTCTACAGAACCCTGACAACCTCGACTAACACAAAAGTCTTCAGTCAAATTCAGGATATTGAAGAAATGATTGCACTGAGGGAAATGACTGTCTGTGTCTGTGTCTTGGGCCAGCTGATGGAAGTACTGGGACTCTCCTCTCTCATGATCTTAAAACAAAAGCAAATTGTAGAGCAAGCATCATCTTTGGTGCATGGCTTAAGATACCCTTCAAGCCGGGCATTGGTGGCTCATGCCTTTAATCCCAGCACTCGGGAGGCAGAGGCAGGTGGATCTCTGTGAGTTCAAGACCAGCCTGGTCTGCAAGAGCTAGTTCCAGGACAGCCTCCAAAGCCACAGAGAAACCCTGTCTCAAAAAACCAAAAAAAAAAAACAAAAAACAAAAAAAGATACCCTTCAAGAAGGATTGGAGATGGACAAGAAGTGTTCTTACCAATAACCTTTCCCTAGGTTTATCTTCCTATGTTTATATCATGTCCATGACAATGTTTAAGCACAGAAGAGCTATGTCTTAAAGTGTGAGAGTAGAGTAAGCAGAGCTCTTTGGGAAAATAGAACTAAGAATGAAGTTAAATCAGAAGCTCTCCATCACCAGAAATGCTTGGGTGGCCAGATTAGTTTATTCTGAATATTTTGTGTTTAGAGAGTGCCGATGCTAAGTGGTCTGTGGAATGTTGGTACTGTAACATATTTCTCCCGTAATGATCAGAACTCCTATTAGACTTTAGACACGCCAGAGCCTTCACATCAGTTCTGCTCTCACAGGACAGTGCTGTAGACAGAGAAGGTGAAAGATATAGTTAAGTTCTGTTCCCCAGCACAGAGTGTTGGCAGTGGCTTTGTGGGACTATGTCCTGGCATCTGCCAGGGCAGTGGCTTTGTGGGACTATGTCCTGGCATCTGCCAGTGAGTCATGTGACTTTCTCATTGAAGTGTAATATGAAATGCAGTTTATTTACACACCGGCCACATGAACTCTTACATTCTTTCCAGTGTTTGACCTGTAGTATTAGAACTTGGTAGTGACAGAACAAACGTCACCTGATGAACGGATCTTGTACTGACTTCACCTCCCCTGCCGCCCAAGAGACTCAGGGACATCTAGTCATGACTAGCCTGGGCCATCACTGGTGCTGATGTAGAAAGTCTCTCAGATTTTGAAAAAGATGAAATTATCTTTAGGTCTGAATGGCCACGGACACCCAAGGTTGGAGGAGCAGAGAGGAACTCTCCCTCTCTATAAAGGAATAATTGTTGTCATTTCTGTGAGAGAGACAATTTTTCTCCTGTGTGTGTCAGGGTTTTATAGGCAGTGAATAAGTATAATAGGATAGAGGAGCAATTGGCAATAAGGGGCCAGAGAGCACAGGCAGGTTTACACCTGGAGCTCCCTGGCAGCAATCTTAGGGAGAGTGAAGTTAACCACAGACGCGAGTCCTGGAAGCAAGCATGACAAGCCATACATCAAAGAACACCAAAAAATCATCCAGACAAGCAGCAAGGCAGAGAAGTGATAGCAGAATTCATCTTCAATAGAAAAGCCCAGAAATTCGCCGAGAAACTACATTACCGAGTGTAGATGTCTTTGCAAAAATCTGATAATTAGGTCCTGGAGAGATGGCTCAGTGGTTAACGGCACATACTACTCTTTCACAAACACAAGTTTGATTCCCAGCATCCATCTTGGGCTAGGAGTGCCATAACTACTTGCAACTCCAGTTCCATGGAGATTCAATGCCTCTGGCAGCTTCAAGCACCTGTATTTGTGTACATGTAGCCACACACACACACACACACACACACACACACACACACACACACACACACACACACACATGAAATTCAGCATAAATAGAGACACCTGTCCACCCATGCTATCTGCAACATGCTCAATAATAGTCTAGTTATGGGATCAGCATGGGCACCTGCTGTGGGTAAATAAATGAAGAAAATGCACCATATATATAAATATGGATGTTTGTTAGCCATAAAGTAGAAGCAAATGACGTCATCTTCCAGAAAATGGATGGGACTGGTAGAGAGCACCACTTTAAGCAAGATAAGTCAGACCAGAAGGATAAATATCTTGCTTTCTCACACATGTAGAATCTAAACTTTCTTTTAGAAAGGGTATCAAAGCCAAAGAAAGGTCATTTGGGAAGAAAGGATCAAGCAGTTTGAGAGACAAAAGAGTGTCATGAGGTCAACTATGATGAGTAAATATATGTAAAATGTCACTATGAGACCCATTATTTCATTGTGAATAAATGCTAATCAAAAAGGGAAACCTGCACGGGCTTGTTTTGCTGTCATTTCATTTTTCTTAAGGATAAATTGGTGGCCAACGAGAGAAGAAAGGAAGACAGAAACCTTGTTGAGCTTCCCAGTCATCGGGTACTTGGTAATTAAGGATTGGCAATATAAATGGCTGCTATTCAAGAACTTATGACTAATGCCTGGCTGTCATTCCACCACACTAGTCCGTGAAATGCCTGCTGTGCCCAAAATGACTCCTGTGAAATTTTTGACAAGCACTATATATTAAAAAGAGTGAGCACCTGACTTCAGCCCTTTGGGATGTGGAAAAAGAAAAAATGCTAGCATCTTTTCCAAAGCCATGCATACTGGTGGCATTTAAGCTCTTCCCTTCCCATGCATCTCTAAAGTTTATACTCCACTCAACTCTCCCCCCATAGCCTATTTACTGTCCCCAGGTTCCAGCACCAGTCTCCAAGTTGGGGTGTCTGGGAAGTTTCCTCGTCATTATTGGTTTACTTATTTATCTTCCCTAAGCAACCTTTCATCCAATGTCCTCAGCCATACTATTTGAAGATGCCATTTAGTCCCACAAAAAGAGTTGGGACCATATGCCATTCATTAGCTTTCTGGTGTTGAATGAGTAGTTTAATATCTTCTTTCAAGTGTGTTATGCTAAGAAAATTGATAAAGTGATAGTTTGGACTATGTTGGAATGACAACATGTGATCAGTCCCGACCTACGCAAGTAGCAATTTCATATGCTGGGAGAACTAATTAAATGGAGAGAGTGATTTGAATAGTGCCAGGCACAATGCAAGCTAATTATTCATTTCTCATTGTGACACTCACCTGCTATAAATTCTGCCTTTGCCCAAGGACAGCAAAATCAGGGTCTGTAGTGCCTCTTCATCTAGCGTCCTCAAATCAACACTGCACACCGACTGGGAGTCTCTGTCACAGAGCCTGGGGTCACTGAGTGCCAACCCCATTCCTAGTCTTCTGACTTTGCCCTACAGTGAAGATCAGGATCTTTATCCAAAGTGTATTAGTATACGCCCGCCCATCCCTCCATGTGAACACAGGATCCTGGCATTTCTCAAAATTTATAAAAGCTTTTTGTGTAATTGTTCTGTGTGGTGGTAACAGCTTACACCATTGCTAGTACTTGTCACCACTGTGTTCTCCTATTGGTTAAGAGGGGTTTATGGGTCACTAAGTGACCCATAACTTTAGGTGACCCATGAAACTTTAGGTGATTTTGGTATCTTATGATAAAAAATATCTACAGTTCAAACTTTATAAACTTTGATGTAAAAACTTATGGGAAAAGTGACAAATAACCTAGTTATCTAAATATAACCTACACAGGGTGAAAGAATAGATGAAATTGTCTGTGTGGCATGTATGTAAGTGGAGAGACATTTTCCATGGATAAGTATTTTCCACACATCTTAAAGCATGCATGTGTGCTTACACGCATCTCACTGTCCGGAGTGGCAGCCTTGAGTACAGTCCCGCTGTTAGAAGTCTGCACTCACTGTGTAAGCTGTCAGTGCTAAGTAGCCTCTAACTTCTCCAAGGGCGAAGGGCATTCTTCACCACCTGAACTCTGTCACAAACCTTCTGGATCCTGCCCTTTGGTTCTAGCTGTGTGCCAGGTTCCCACATAGCTGGGCGAGATGGTAGATGGTAGACATGTTTATGAACCTGGAACAGTGAAAAGACGAGGATTACTGGAACTTTGAAGAATAACAAGGCAACTAAGGCTAAACAGCCCTCCGGCCTCTGAGATGAAATGTTGAAACAAGCACATCTTGCCTCATTTTTAAAAAAGATTAAAAGATAATAATGACGTTCACTTTTCAAGACTTCAGTCTGGTCTGTTGACAGAGACACAGCTTCTGGCCAGGCACACCAGGCAGGCTTTTGTGTGCATGCAGCAAATATCTTCTGGAGTCCCTGCTAAGGTAATAAAATCAATGGCTTCCTGTCATCCTGGAAAAACACACTGGGAATTAGCTAAAAAGGAAGCAGCTCTGGATTTACATATTAAATTAATTAAATGGAAATACTTTTTCCTACACTGTTGCCTAGGGGTGTGAAACCCACCCACCCTGCAGAACAAGAAGAGGGCGACAGCCAGCAGATTCAGGCTCCCTGGTCTGGAAATGAGATGGGAGGGAGTGATAAAATAGCCCACTCAAGATGCTTTGGGAGTTGATTATTTTGTTCTATTAAAATTAAATGTCCCTTTAATTACTTTCTGATTATCTTGCTTCTTTTTCACACACAGGGAGTTTGTATGCTTGTCCAAACAAGATCCTAAGTACAAACTTAGCAAAGGATTATATTCAAGGATTTGCGGTCTTGTATGCATTAAGAATTCAAGCAGTAGTGAAATTCCATTTTAGGACTCAGAAGGAACCCTAGTACTGGACTTATATCCTCCTTGGGCAGGTTTCCTTTCTTGCTAACCCAGGTTTAGCCCTCACAAAGATCACACCTGTTCTAAATTTAAATGTTTCCAGATTTGTATCACAGATCTGCCCTGCTCCAAGACACTGTGGTATTCTGGGGAACATTTGACTCTGCTTTCAACAGTTTTGCTGGAAGATTTGAATTTATTTTAGTATGTGTTACCTACTTGAATTTTAAAGGCCTTGCTCTTGAATGTTGCTCAGCCAACTAGTAAGTGGCACTTGAAGACCAAGGGGCAGATAAGTTAGCTGCCTCCCATTAAATGTGAGGGTTCTGTAGGCAGAGTTTCCTGTCCCCACTGTCTGCTCACAAATAACTGCCACGGAGATTTATGTTCATTATAAATGGTTGGCCAGTAGCTCAGGCTCATCACTAACTAGCTCTAACTAGTTGTAAAACTTAACCCATGTCTGTTCATCTTGATACTGCCTCAAGGCTCATGGCTTTTACCTCTATCCCATTTTGTGGGTCCAACTCATTCTCCATCTGGCTGGTGACTCCTCTCACTCCACCCTTCCTCATCCCATCATTCTCAGTTCCCCTTTACCACCTAAATTTATCCTGCTAAGCTGTTGGCCAGCCAGCTTGTTTATTAAACCAATCATAGTTCTCACAGTGTGCAGAGGCATTATTCCACAGCATTTCCCACTTTTGTCTAGTTGAAAAGGAAGGTTTTAACTTTAACACAGAAAGTGATATACAACAAAAAATTATCAATTAAGAATTATAGTTACAATATCCAGTCTATTTGTATATGGCAAAATCAAAGAAACTACTCTGTTATCTATCATGGTGAGTGTAAAGTTTTATACCTAATTTGCTTTCTATCATAACTAAGGAAATCTATAAGTTTAGCAATTTAATCTTTAACTCCACCAGAGACCCCAGAGAAATGAAATGTTACATAATGACAGGGATATCAGGCTGTCTGGACAGTCATTCAGAATTCCTCTACAATATTGGAGCATCCAACTCTGGCCCATAGAACTAGCCTATCTGACAGACTTTCTGGTGAAGCAGAAATTCTAAAGGACTGTCCTATCTTGTCTTGGCAAAATTTAGCAGTCACCATTTTTGTCTCCTGCTGGTCCAGTTTGGAAGCATATTTCCAAAAATTGAAGCAAGGGCAGTTTCTTTGCCCACATGGCTAACTTTTTCCATAAAGAAAACAAACTCAAATATGAAGTTTCTTCAATGCCCATCATCTTCTCTGAAGTAGATTGGTGCTACCAGGAACAAGTGTGTCTCATTGTCATGAAAAGCCTTAGGTTATTAAACATACTAAATGTCATATTCTGTAGGTCTTTGAAGTGTTTATAGACCATCTAAATATATCTGTGTGTGACCTTGAAAACATAACCTAACATGACTGTAAGTTTGATAATTATAGATGACTATTAATCTGTTTCTTAATTATACATTTTTAAATGTAATAAACATCCAAAACATAATGCCCTAAACAAGAGTAGAAATATACATAAAGTATAACAAAATTAACTTTAAATTTCTATGAATAAACCAAAATCCATACCAATGTAGAATACTTATGATTAATAGGTATTTTGGATTAAAGTAGATTCAATAACCTACCCTCTTATCTGATCATCTCTACATTCCCCCTTTTCTTTTTAGAATGAGGATCCCTGAATCTAACCTTTGTTCAGCTTTTTCCTTACCATTACCAATAACAACTTGTTACCACCCCCCCTTAAATGATCATAAATATCCATAATCCATCCTTTGGGAATGTGGGCATAGTTCTCTAGACTACTTCCTGTTGTTTGGGGGTGCTGGTAATCTTTGGGGAAAACTTGAGGAAATCAGGGTTTGGGGCTGGAGTAGTTTGTGGGGCTGCCACCAGCCTTGAAACTTTTCTGGATGCTGGACCACCTGAGCCATCTGTTTCCATTACTGTCTGGTCCCCTTGTCTGGAATTATATAAACTTTTAAAGGTACCATACATTACAGGTATGAAGTAAGCGGTGTGCACAAGTCAGCTAAAGATGATTTTTTATTTTATGTTTGAGCAGAGGCTGACTTTCTCTGCTCTGAGATGGCAAGAAGTCTGGGTGGACTTTGCTAGAATTTGGGCTGGAAATGATAGATTAAGTGTCATTCTCTGGAGCTCACCAGAGGGAGTTGGAAAGTTCTGTTTTTCAGCTTCCCCAGACACACTGGTGGGTGTGTGCAGATCCATCAACACCTCATTTCTAGCTTTTCCTTTGTGTGTTTCCCAGGGGATTTGAATCAAAGTGGTCGAAATCCTTGACCTGAACCAGAATTCTTGAGCCTCAGTGGTGTTGAAATTAGAAGAATTTTTTGGCTCATGCATCAGTGACCATTCAAGTACATTTAGACTAAGCAAGACGACATAAGACTCACACAGGCACCGCTGTGGCCTTGTCCCTATGCATGGATCTCCAGGCTGACCTGGAATTTCTACTAACTCAGTGTCCCATCCATGTATCTGGATAGCCAGACTTGGCTATGTGTGATGCTGTAGCAAGTAATTAATTGGTCTCTAAATACTGGATACCGTGCAACTCCTTCATGGCCTGAAGTTTCCATCCTATTTTCCTCAACAGGTTAATTTTGTCTCATTCTTTAAGGTTTAGCACAGACCTCACAGCCAAGTCCTCATAGTGAACCATCAAACCAAGTCCCCTTGGCATTGCTACTAGTGTCAGACATGCAATGGTATATAAATAGCATTGTTATATTAGTCTCTTTATTATCATAAATTATAGTAGATCTGTTCCTAATTTCCCGAGCTCTACTACACTTAATTCAAGAAATATTGGCAGAATTCAGACTCCCCTGCTGTGTGAAGTTTACACAAATAGTTCAAATGGGTTTCTTCCCTGTATGAAATCTAGCCAGAGCCAAAGAACATGGCATATAAGTTTCCTCTGATTATTTACTTCTATTGGACTTCCGTCTGTTGTTCAATTAGACCTAACTTTTCTGACTGTAGGAACTATGTGTGTGAGTTGTTACAGGGAACCAGATCTATCTGGTGTACAGTAAGCATGTTCTGTATTTGCAAAGCCCAGATGCTCCATTGACTCTGGCTCTCATTCTCCTGGATGAGAAAAGTTGACTGACAATTCAGCTGCAGTGATTATGAACGCTGTTTATTAACATTCAAGATTACATTGACATTCTACAATGAAAAAAAATGTGGTGAAGACTTGAACTTCAATTCAATATTAGATTTAGCTTCTTTCCAGTCACTGAAAGAAAGTCTATAAAGACCCCATTATATAAATCCTACAAGTAACAAAAGCAGTATGTTTACCTACCCAGACTTTTCCGAAAGTTTCAGACTCTTGACACATTGATGTTGGAAGTATTATAAAAACCAATATTTAGATATTTGCATATTCCATGTTAATATCCTCATGGATTGTAAAGTAAATATAATTTGATGGATATTGCTATTCTCTAAAGTTAATAATAATGTCAGTATATGGAAACTTACATTATAAAAACTTACAATAAAATCTGATCCATATTTCATTTGTAACTCTCCCTGAGACACTAGATCAGCTCATTAGGTAATTGAAAGAAAAAAAAGTGGATAAAATTGTTCAAGTGTTTTTGTTTAAAAATAGCTGTGAATTTTAACATATTCATGACTTAGCTCATTCAAGCAAACACCGTTGACTTTATGGCTGATAAACAAGAGAAGTTCATTTCTCATAGTTTTGGAGCCTAATAAATCCAAGGTTAAGGTATAGACAGATTCAGTTTTCAGTAAGAGCCAATTTCCTGACTTATAGATGGTTTTTCTCCTCTCTTATTCTTTTCTTGTGACATCAGAAGGAATGAGGGGCAGTCAACTCTTGAGTATTTCTTCTAGAACCAGGACCATATTCATGAGGCTCCCTTATCATAGTGAGATGGCTCAGCAAAACCTCCTCAGGAACCTGATGATTTCAGCTCGTTCCTCAGGTCCTACAATGGGAGGAGAAGAGACCCCTGAAAGTTATGTTCTGCACACTGTGGCACGAGTGTGCCTGTGTGCATGCTCTCGTGCATGCATGTGCACACACACACACACACACACACACACACACACACACACACACACACACATACACTTGTTAAGTACTCTTTTGACCATCAGCTTGGAGCTACAGACTTCAGCACATGATTTAGGGGAATGCAAATATCTTATTTGTAACACACACCTAATGACAGTGTGAGAGAAATGCTTAGAACATTATTTAATACATTTTTGCTGTTCTGGAACATTGTTGCTTTTGAGAACTAAATCCAAAATGATCATAAAACATTTCCTAATTCAGAATGACTGCAAATTCTCATCATCCTGCACAGTTTGAACAAGCAGTTATTTTAGGGGCTCTTATTGTTGTATCTGACTTTATTTTTTATATTTAATGGCTTGCCTGTCACGTTACTGTTTCATTTCACATTCTTACAAAGTGACAGGAACTTCAAAGTTTTAAAATAGCAAGTAGTAGACTAGACTAGAAATATCTATACAATGAGAACACTTATCCAGAAAATATTTTATAGCATCTAATGGGCAATTAGGACATTGGCCTACACAATTCCAGTGGCTTTTTATGAAACTGTCTTCAAAGTGACTTTTTTGTAAAGTAAGGTCTCCTTACATGTTTATTAATCACTTCTGAACAGCACAGCATGCATCATCCAGGTGACTTACTTTAAACTACTCAAATGAGACACTTGAATGACTATTTCCTTAGCTATACTCAAGGAACAGATTAATAGCAACAAATATTCCTTACATTTAATTATTTTGAATTAGTTTTCTAAAAACCCTCTGAAATACGTTTTGTAGCCTCCCATGGTTTATTTTTGAAGAGTGAAGACATGGGTTCTAAGTGAAACTTGGATGCTGGCTACCCTCCAGAAGCCAACATTTAGAAGCTTGGTTTGGTGATGCTGGGAGGTGGGGGTCTATGTTTGATGAGAGTCTAGTGTGAGGCTCAGGTCATTGCAGGCACACATGGAAGGGTGTGTGGGATGTTACTCTCTTATGCTTCTGTTGCCCAGCCGCAAGACAAACGCTCTGCCTCCACTCCCACCTGAGGTACTGTGTTGTGCCAACAGCCCCAAGGGCATGTACCCATTAGTCCTGGGGTGAAACCTCCAACACTGTGAGCTAAAACAAACCTGTGCTCCAGTTGAGTAGCCACTTGAGCTAGTCATGCTGTTCTGTTGCAAAGTATGTACTGGGCAGATGACTCAGCAGACAAAGGTGTTTGTTGCCAAGACTGACAACCTGAGTTCAATCCCCAGAATCCAAGTGGGGAAAGGGGAGAACTGGTTTGTGCAAGTTTTCCTCTGACCTCCACACGCTTACCGTTGTGTGCACACACATACACACAAAGAGATGAATAAAATAATGTGATTCTTTCAAAGAATTGTGTCTTAAGACAGTGGTTCTCAAGTACTTGGCTTCTTAGACATCCTCATGTTATTAAAAAATCATTGTGAGCCCTAAGGAACTTGCTGGTTTCACTGATCTTAGCAAATACTTGTGTCATCATGTAAGCATCTACCACCACTGCCAAATGTACATGGCCTTTGGATTAATACTATGAAAAGGAATGACAATTCCTCATGCGAGATTGCAAAAGCAACCTAGAGCCTCGGAATGTATTGCTGTGAAAAGTCCTGTTAATTGTTTGTGTGTTTGCAGATGTTTAACTTACCTAGCCCTTAAGCTATTTGTAATTTCAATTTCTATAGTCTTTTCCTCTTAGGATAATGATCAATACATTTACTGTTCAAATTAACTAGAATGTTTTATTTATCTTATATGCTTCTTTGTGTTTCAAGAGATATCATCGTATGCTACATTTACAATATTTGTGAATAGTTCATAGTTCTTGGTCTATATAAAATGTGAGGTCTCTCCATGCTAAAGTCCATCATATTATGATTATAACTCTTTAACCATTTGCAATGCCTAACTCTTTAATTTGATATACTCAACTATTCCAAATGCTAAGTCCATCAAGAAGCATGTGAAATAGGTGTCTGAATATTTATAGTATCAAAACTACTTTAAACGTAAGTGTGAAACAGTAACTTTCATTTTACTTTTCTCCCTCTAAAATTTGAAAGACAAATAAACCATATCCATATCTATGATGATTGTTTAGACAATAGGGATGGTAATTTGATTTCAATATTCATATGAATACATGAATATTCCTGTGTTATTGAACTGATCTATGAATAGTACATTCTGTTAAAAGAATGTAAGGCCTAAAGGCACAATTACAACTTTAATTCCAATTTCCTCCAAGGAGTTTCACATTTACATTACAAACTATTGTTTCTTTTTCATCTGGTGTTTTATGAATTATTGTAAGACAAGGTGCTTGAATGGAAAGAAAATTAGATCAGGAATTGTTGAAATCTGTAGCTTGCTGCAGAAAGCAAAGTGCTAAGCTTTGAAGTTCTGACTGACTTCGATCCACTTTACCTCAACAAATCACTCTCCCTGGACCTTGCTTGAGCTTCCTTATCTGTGCATGGGGGCTGTGTTGAGGGGTAAGCAAGAATGACAAACAAAGCATCTGTGTGGGGCACGGCGCACAGTGGCTTTTCTTCCCCTTGGCACCAGTCCTGGCCCCATCATGAGTTTTGAGATACTGAGCTAGTAGCAAACTGCAAAGGCAGCAATTTATGTATTTATAGCTAAGAGACAGAATGAGTACTTTTTAAATCACCTTTCAACACTGCGTTGAAACCTCCTTAGGCCTACTGTGGTGCCATTAATAACTGGCACTGAGGATGTGGACACGGGTGATCTTTGAAGGTTTGAGCCCAACCATGTTGACATAGCAAGTCCTAGGCCAGCTAGGACTACATCGTAAGACCCTGTATCAAAAATCCAATAAGTAAATACTTTTTAGGACTAGAGGTGGTGTCTTTCCTGTCTTTGCCTGCTGAGAGATACCTGTATCTAGTGTTTAGTGTGTACATTCTTCATTTATGACAATTAACAGTGATTCTTTTTAAACATTATTGTGGCACAAAATAATATGTAATTGGTAGAAACCATGCTTGAAATTTTAAATTTTGACATCTTTCTAGACTAGTGATTTTCAGTCAGATTCTTTTTATGATGCCGAGCTGAAGCAGGGAACCCCAGTTCTAACTCTGTTCCATGATCATGAGAGGAAACAGCAGTGCTCTGCAGGTCCCAGTTGCCAGGCTAGGGTGCTTGGATAGGTTGGTGAGTTAAGCACACTTATAGCTCAGGTTAGTTTTTATTTGTGAAAGGTGTGTAATCGCATCACTCAATTATAAATCATCTACATATGGTAGTTGCTGTTATTTGAAGTAATTAACTAATGAACAAATGAATGAACAGATAGATGACCACAGCTGTAGACGGATGGAGATGTGGACAGTACACCTGTTCCCTAGTAACACAAAGCAGTCAAACCATAAAAACGCAAGGTCTGCAGTGTAGACCTCTAACGTGAAAAGGCGTTGGCAGGGCCACACCCCCTCTGAAAAGGTCTGGAGTGTAGACCTCTAACGTGAAAAGGCGTTGGCAGGGCCACAACCCCTCTGAAAAGGTCTGCAGTGTAGACCTCTAACGTGAAAAGGCGTTGGCAGGGCCACACCCCCTCTGAAAAGGTCTGCAGTGTAGACCTCTAACGTGAAAAGGCGTTGGCAGGGAGGGCCACACCCCCTCCTGAAAAGGTCTGGAGTGTAGACCTCTATCGTGAAGGCGTTGGCTGGGCCACGCCCCCTCTGAAACCTGTGGTAGAGACTCTGTTCTAGTCACTCCAAGCTTTGGATATTCTGCTGTCATCCTTGGTGCTCCTCAGCTTGCAGATGCACCAAATCAATCTTTGTCGTCACAACTGTGTTATCCATGTGTCTTCCTCCTCTCACAGGGACACTGGTCTTCCCGGGTTAATGGACCATCATACTCTATGGTGAATTCTTTACTTGTCATATCTGTAGCAACCATTTTCAAATAAGGCCACTCCAGAGGTTCAGGTTCAGACTTGGCGATGCCTCTCTGACTGAGAAGGAGCCTCTCCTAAACCAAGCCCTCATCACATCCCTCTTCATCCTCTTCTCTGCTGGCCTCTGGTTTTTGGACTCTGGGAGTACTTGAATGACTCTTGGGTTGTCCAAGAATTTTCACAAGACTCCTAAATCAGTCTAGCCAGAGTCCTTCATTAATCACCTTCAATATCTACCAAATTCTTTGTTTTTTCTTTTTTTTTCCAGCAGTGAGGATTGAAGTGAATGTCTCATGCATGCCCTACAAGGCCAGTCTGTGCCACATGAAGGCCTGTCTTCAAAGAAAAGAACTATGAGCCTGACACGTGGCCTAGCAGTTAAGAGCACTTGTTACTCTTCCAGAGGACCCAGGTTCAATTCCCAGCACCCACATGGCAGCTCACAACTGTCTGTAACTCCAACTCCAATGAATCTAATGTTCACTTCCAACCTTCACCTGCACTGTATGCATTTTGTGCAGGCAAAACAAAGTAATGCATTTTTAACAAAGAAAATAAACCTCTCTGTAAGCAGAGAGAACTTAATATTTTGGTCCAACATATTCAAAGCTAGGAGTCAGAGATTAATACTAAGTGAGGAAAATAAAATAGAACCGGGTAGAAGCCAGGAACTTAAAGCTCAATGGAGAAATAAGGGTAAGAACCCAGTCATTAGCTATCCTGTGAGATGGGACTCCTATGAAGTCAACTGTGGTTGCTCTTCAGGCAGGAGGGAAAAAGTCATTGCACGATGTCCATCTGCAATGTGAAGCCTCAGTGACAGGGCCTGGTTCTATTGTGCTTTTGAAAGTTCAACCTTCCATCAGACGTCACGGAAATTACAGGCAACAGAAGTAGGGAGGAATGGATGCCTTTGGCATTTCCTACCTCCTATTGAAGTGCTTTATCTGCGTGCAATTATAGTCAAGTGCCGAAGCCCTGGTTTTCACCTTGCCCTATCATTTTGTACTTACCAGGGACCGTGACAGTGCGAGACCTGCCCTCAAATTACACATGCACGGAGGTGACTGTATTCATTTTGTTCAGTTTGCCCTTGATCATTGTATCCATTCACAGAATACAACAGGAGAGGGTAGGCTGCTCTGTGGGGGAACAGGGGGGTAAACATTTCCAAAGATACCTGTGAAACTCTATGCGGGCCACCTCGGGGATCAGAGTTCTATGCTGTTTCTTACTTTTTTTTTGAGATGATCAAAAAGCAAATAGGTAATTTACTACTTATACAATGACTACCTGATGACCACATAGAGGGTATTCAGATGCGACCCTGAGCACAACCACACACAGGATGGATTTGAGGTTCTACACATGCTACACCACTAACCGCCCGTTGGCTGAGGCCAGGCTCTTCTTACAGCTTGCATATAAGCTTATCCTGGAAACTCTTTTTGATTCTTCAGGCGTTTAAGTTGTGAAGCTCTTCACGCATTCTGGTTATTAGCTGCTGCTATGAAGTGTAGTTGGAAAGACTTTCCCCCTCCTTGTGGGCCGCCTTTCTGCTCGACTGGTAGTTTCTTTTTCTGTGCAGGAACGTTTGATTTTCTTGCCATCCAAATGGCATAGTGCTAAGGCAAACATTTGTTTTTAGAAGCGGGGTAAGATTAATATCCCTGTAAACCCAATGATATTTAGTCAGCTTTTTACAATGTTATCACTTTATTGGATTCCATGTACACATTCTTATGATATAAGGAGGGAAGGAAGTAATGGCAGAGTCTTCTAGTGGAAGCCAAAAGCAAGGGAAAGTAGAGGCGGGGGTAGTACTGACTTCTCAGGGACCTAGACATGGAGACAGGGAAGAGAGAAACAGGCCCAGAGATGTAGAATTAATATGTTTGGGCTTTGTGATACCTTTCCTGGTTTTTGCCTTTTAAAGGCTCTTTAAATGACTTGACAAAGATGGTTAGTGAGCCATGCCTGTTTTCTAAGTAAAGAATGGGATGCATGAGGAACGTTCTGCCAGTCTCATTTTCTTTTGGAGATAACTGTCTGGCATTACGTTCCCTGGTCTGGTCTTGAACTCATGGCTCAAGTGATCTTACTGCATCACCCTCCAGAATAGCTGAGACTGTACATATGCATGTGCCTTCTAGTTCCTAAGACATATTTTAAACTAATAGTTTGTTTTAGTTAGTTAGAAAAACATTCCTGTAATGCTGGAGATATTTAGTTAATTAAGATAGGGGCCCAAGAGCTGGTAGAAAGAAGTGCTGAGGAAAGGAATTGGGAGGACAAAAGGGCATGTGACATGAAGTTCGTAGGACACGGCGGGGGGGGGGGGATACAGAAGGAAGGGAGGCTGAAGGGGGATGAGAAGGGAAGAGAATCTTCTGAAAGACATGCTACTAGGAAACGCCCTAGTGGGGTCTGTTATTACGCATGCCAATTTCAAACAATAAAATTATGCCATTTGGGATTATTTTTATACATCCCAAGATTTCTATGCAGAAAGAGATGTATTACAATAGGTCTCAGAGGAAATTCTAGGGCTTATACTACATTCCTTGAATTGGGAGATGCTTACTTTTCATGTTCCTAAAGTCTCTGCAATTGGGTTGTGTGTTGGAATAGATTGTGTGACATCAATGGTGGCTTGAGTAAAACAGAATAATATAATTTCTTGAAGCACAAGAAAAGTCTTGTTTGACTGGCATGAGCTTGTGACTCAATGTACATCAGTGTTCTCGTTAGACACAAAACTCCATCGGTAGCTATTCAGCACCTACCATTCACAAGGAACCAGGGTAGGTGCTGTTGGAGGGAAAGATCGCTTATAATTCATGTAAGTACACAGTAACTGTTGATCCAGCGTTGAGTTTCATTTTGTTTTGTTTGCAATGGCTCTTGATGATTTAAACAGGACAGGGCTCTATCTTCGCAGAGCACCATCTTCTCATATCGAAAGTTTTAAAATGTAAGCAAAATGTTCAGACATTGAGTTTGAGACCAGCCTGGTCTACAAGAGCTAGTTCCAGGACAGCCTCCAAAGTCACAGAGAAACCCTGTCTCTAAAAACCAAAAACAACAACAACAACAAAAAAAAACCCAAAAACAAATAATATGCCAGTTTTTAAATATTGGTTGTCAGGATATTTACATTAAAAGAAGCTATAAATTCTATTGTTAATTATTTTTCTGACATTTTCTGAATTGCCTCCATGGCCCAGAGCCTTGTACATTACCAGAACTACTTCACTACCAACAGACTCTACAAAACCCTCCTAAGAAGTCTCTCTGGAAACCAACGCACCTCCTCCCATTGCTACAAAACTTTCCGTTGCAGAGCATCGAGGAAGAGGAGCACACTGCCAGTGCTCTCCTAACCTGAGCCTAAGAATCAAGCATTGAGTAACAATGTGTAACTTCCTGTTCTATGCCCCACTATCCCACTTCTGATATAAGAACATGTGTAGATTACACAATACCTTTCTGTGGAAGGCGATTGTGTATAACATATGACTTAGGTAAAGACTTTTGTCTTAACCTTGTCATAAAGGATACAGAATAACTTAGTTGTCTTATATTAACCTACGCTGCCCTTACAAGATTGTCTGCAACTTTTACATGTGGTAAAATACACCTTACATTAAACTTTATCATCTTAGTCATTTTCAAGTATATGATTCTGTGATGTTATACATAGTCCCTTTTTCAACCATCACCACCATCCATCTCCAGATTTATCATCACCCCAAACTGGAGCACTGTACCACATAAACCAGTGGCCTGCTCCTTCCTCATATGGTCCCTAGAAACCACTATTCTCCTTTCTATCTTTAAGAATTTGACTACTCCGGATCTCTGTGAGTTCAAGACCAGCCTGGTCTACAAAAGCTAGTTCCAGGACAGCCTCCAAAGCCACAGAGAAACCTTGTCTCGAAAACTGCCCCCTCCAGAAAAAAAAAAAAAGAATTTGACTACTCCAGCTGCATACTATTGAGGGATTCATGTAGCATTCATGCTCTTCTGACTGGCTTATGTTATCCAGTATCACGGTTTTCAGATACAGTGGCATGCATCAGAATTTCTTCCCTTCATTGTATCCAAATATGTGAAGCTGGGTAATACTGCTTTAGATCTATGTATGGCATTTGGCTCCTTTATTTGTCCCTCCATGGAAGGTTGGGTTGATTCTCCTGTTTGGTTACTATTAATGCTGCCAGTGTGAGTGTGGATGTATGTCTTCAAGACCTTGGTTTCAATTCTTCTGGCATATACTCAGAAGTAGATATGTTAAACTTCATTAAAATTCTATGTTGAGTGCATTAAAGAACTCTGGGTTGTTCTCCATTGTGGCCACATCTTTTCCACTCCAACCATCAATACACAAGGTTTTCTGGTGTGTGTGTGTGTGTGTGTGTGTGTGTGTGTGTGTGTGTGTACTTAAATAATAGACACACTAATAGGCATGAATGGTATATCATTATAAATGTGATTTGCATTTCCATATCCATAAGTTGTATCCTTTGTCCATTTTAAATTTGCAATGTTTGAGCTATAGAAGATCTCGCTACATATTCTGCCCATGACCTTATTAGATATGGGAATTGGAAATATTTTTATTTCTGTGGATTGCCTTTTTGTTCTACTGATAGTGCATTTTGATCCATGAAGGACTTCAATTGTGACAGAGCCCAGTTCATCTGGTTTTTGCTGCATATGCTGTTTATATCATACTCAAGAAATTGTTGCCAAATTCAATGCTCCCCCCTTATTTTTCTTAAGAATTTTACAGTGTTAGGTCTTGTGTTTGTGACTTCAACCCACTTGAGGTGATTTTTGCACTCAGGTCTTTTAAGTATGGATGTCTGATTGGCCAAATGTCATTTGGTGAAGGGTCTTTCTTTTTCTTACGGCATGGTCTTGGCACGTAAGCCTGCTGCAAAACGCTTGACGGTTTACATAAAGTGACTTCCGTCCTCTCTGTTCTGTTGCATTAGTTGTGTACCTGTCTTTTCGTCACTACCACACTATCTTAATTGCTATAACTTTGTAAGTTTCTGTTTGTTTATTTGTTATTGTTGTTGTTTGAAACGGGGTGTCTCTACATAGCCTTCTCTACATTCAGGGCTGTCCTGAAACTCACTGTGTAGACAAGGCTGGCCTTGAACGCACACTGCCTCTTCCTCCCAAGTGCTCAGATTAAAGGCATGCAATGCCCAGCTATAAGTTTTGAAATCAGGAACTTTGTAATAACTCCAACATTGTTCTTCCTTTTCAATTTTGCTTCAGTTATTTGAGATCATTTGTGATTCAAATACAATTCATTTGGGGAGGATTTTTCTATTGCTGAAAAAAAAGAAAAGAAGAGAAAAGAAAAGAAAAGAAAAGAAAAGAAAAGAAAAACATTGAATTTTTATAGGAGTTGCCTTGCCTGGAATTATTTTGGGCATTGTGGATATTTTCATAACAGTTTAAGTCTTCCAGGCCACAAACTGAAGACGTTCTTCTATTGCTGCTCATTTTCAATCATTTTTAATTGACTAAGTCAGTTCCTTGACTGTTTTATGTCACGTCCACCCTTGACCAGCAAGAATGACGCAACACCGAGGAATCTTCTTCAACACAGTTTAATCGGGAACTTTGCTTTACAGTGAAATGGCGGCCCCGGGTAGAGCAAGACAGGGCCTGATATAGTCTACATCTACCAATCACCTAACCCTATGTGGTGCACCAGGATAGGTTGTCTCCAAGCAGAATTAAGACCTTTACCAAATTAGGAGTTGTTTACCACAGAGAGCACTCGCCGTCGGGCTGGCGGAAGGCGGAAACCGGCGCCATCTTTTGGGCGCGGTACTTTGCAGCTCCCAACAGTTTATACATGCATAAAATACGCTGTTTACCTTCACCCAACCCTTGTTTCTGTCACTCTCTCCCAAACACACGTGTTGCTTCCTCACATTCATGTCTTTTTGTTTTGTGACCTGTGACCATCCAGGGATGTCTGCGTGGCCATAAGTGTTGAGGTGTTCCCGCCCGGTTCCAAAGCTGCCTCAGAGTCCCCAAATAACACACAAGGCGCTATATTAATTATAAACTGCTGGCTGGTGACTAGGATTTCTTATTGCCTCGCTCTGTCTTAAGTATTAACCCATAATGACTAATACATGTTCCTACAAGGTCTTATCTTACTGAAAACACCAGACTCATGCATCCTCTCCTCCCGGGATCACATGGCGATGTCTCCTTACTACATTTCCCAGAATCCTCCTTGTCTCCTACTCCTGCCTCTCTTGCTTCCCTGTTGGCCAGCGCTGTTTTATTCATTAACCCACAGAAGAGACATATTTACAGAATGGCATCTCCTGTCAATCTACTGGAGTCCTGTGCACTCACTTATGAGTCCACAACTGAAGATAATTACTGCCCAAGACATAAGTTTTCTGCCTTCTTGGTTAATCTTATTCACATTTTATCTTAATGATATTATAGATAAAACTGTTTTCTTGATTTCTTTTAAGATAATTTACTTTTTTTGCTTTGGAATTCAACCAATTTTCTTGCAATTTTCAGAAAATTCTATTCTGCAGGCCAGTTGAGCCTCTTGGCTCACTTCTATGCCATAAGGAAACCAGCTGGGAAGTCCAAGGGCACCAAAGTCCATTCTCATGTACTTATGCCAGATTTTGCAAACTTCTCCTTTTACCAACCTCCAGTTCATGTCATGATTTACTTTGATATGATTGGAAGAAATAGGGTAAAGACCTCGTAACATACTTATGGCCTTTGAATCTCCACCTTTGGACTATACACATATGATTATTCAATGGAATTTCTTATACAGGATTTAGGCCCAGTAGATTCCATCTTCTCCCTATACCATATTTCTTTTCGACAGCAATGTTTTTATGGTTTTGGTGGAAGCCAAGGAAAAGAAGAGATGAGAAGATGTGGCTTTCACCTAACTGTAAACTTGAGCAAGACCTGACATTTTTTTCAATTATGCCTGTCATTGAAAACTATGATATTATAGCCGAAGATCAGGCATTTGGAAGTGGTGGATGAGATACTTCCTCTGCATCAAGCTAAGAAACATCAGCCTGGGATTCTAATGTGAACCAGAGGTGTCCTGCCATTTCCAAAGGCTCAGCAGGGCACCCAAGCCCTTTCTCCTGATTGCTTTAATGTGGTTTCTTCTGAGTTTGATGTATGTAGTACAAATAAAAATCAGGCATAATCTGATATTTTCCTTTTGAACTATAACCTCCAGGTGAGAGTCAATATTATTGAGCGAGTGATTCAACACAGGAATGTTGCATAGCTAGCCCTGTGGCCTTTTGAACATGAGTTGTCATTTTGTAGGATGATTTGTTTCAGAACAAATTGAATTTTTCAAGAACATGGTAGCCATTTCTTCTGGTATAATAGAACACTTGCTCAACTTGTATGAGATAGCCTTATGGATGCGTGCCCCAACCTCTGGCTTCCCCTAACTTTTGCCAGTTGTATGGCCTGACGACTTAAAAGGCAAATTCCCCAAACTTGAAAACTCCCAAGACCTAAACTGGTATTTTTGTGTAATACTACTGGTTATATTCACAGAGAAATCATAGTTTTGGTGGATGGCGTGGATTTTAAGGTCTCCTATATTTTGGGGCCCTGCCAAAGGGCTTATAAGTGAGTCATGAACAGCACATGGTTTTAAAACATGTATTCCTATATATTCATATACATATGTATATACACCTTCAGAAACAGCCATGGAATTCATTTTGGTCATCTTTCCTTCCCTAGCTCCTCCCAGATCAGTCCCCACCCCCCACCCCACCCCAACTTTGAGTCTGCCCTTTTTTAAAAAAATTATTGAGTCCAATGTGTGCTATCCATATTCTCCTAGGTGCAGGGTCATCCACTGGAGACTGGTTGGCCTGCCTGGAGCTGCACACCGTTGAAGAAAAGTGAACTTCTGAAATCCAGAAGTTTCATCAAATGTCAATGGCTTCCAGGTTAATTTGGGATTTCGTGCCCACCTACCACTCTCTATCCTGGGGGTTTGTCTGGGATTAAGATTAATTTCTGTATTTTTAGATTGCCACTCTTCCCAAAACCTTTGATTGGACAGGCCATCTTCTTACGCTAGTTAGCAGTGTATGCTTTTGCTTTTCCATAAACCAGGCATTGATTTTAGTGTGGGCTGATGGTGACTTCTCTGTTCTGTCCTTACAGCTGCCCTTGTTGACAAGGGCTTAATTTCTATAGCGTTATAATGTCTTGTCCAGTAGTGAAGGTCATTTAGTTTTCTTCTTCAACATTTTCTTTAATGCTCTTGGCATTTTTCACTTCCAAATAAAACTTAGGACTAAATTGCAAACTTGTATATCAAAGAAACCTGCTAGAATTGAAAATTTGACATGTATTGAATATATTGGTCAATTTTGGGAGAGCTGTCTTGCATACTTTAATCCATTAAAGTAGAATCTAAATCTTAAATTCATCATTCTACATCTTTAATACATTGGTATATGTCCTGCTATTTATTTAGGTTTCTCCAACATTTTTAGATTTGATGTGCTTTTGTGGTGTACACATGTGTCCATGTGTGTCTGCCAGCACCTGCACCCATGTGTTCATGTGTGGAGGCCAAAGGTTGACAGCAGGTTTCTTTCTCTTTCGTTTTCCACCTTATTTTTTGAGACATGTTTATTCAATGAACTTGGAGTTCACTGATTGGCTGGACTGGCTGGTGATGAGCCCTCAGTTTCCGCCTCCAGTTACCTAGATCATAGGTGTGAACCTCTGTGCCTCCAGTTACCTAGATCACAGGTGTGAACCTCTGTACCTCCAGTTACCTAGATGACAGGTGTGAACCTCTGTGCCTCCAGTTTCCTAGAACACAAGTGTGAACCTTGTGCCTCCAGTTACCTAGATCACAGGTGTGAACCTCTGTGCCTCCAGTTTCCTAGAACACAGGTGTGAACCTCTGTGCCTCCAGTTACCTAGATCACAGGTGTGAACTCCTGTGCCTCCAGTTACCTAGATCACAGGTGTGAACCTCTGTGCCTCCAGTTACCTAGATCACAGGTGTGAACTCCTGTGCCTCCAGTTACCTAGATCACAGGTGTGAACCTCTCTGCCTCCAGTTACCTAGATCACAGGTGTGAACTCCTGTGCCTCCAGTTACCTAGATCACAGGTGTGAACCTCTCTGCCTCCAGTTACCTAGATCACAGGTGTGAACCCCTGTGCCTCCAGTTACCTAGATCACAGGTGTGAACCTCTCTGCCTCCAGTTACCTAGATCACAGGTGTGAACCTCTCTGCCTCCAGTTACCTAGATCACAGGTGTGAACTCCTGTGCTTCCAGTTACCTAGAATATAGATGTGAACCTCTCTGCCTCCTGTTACCTAGATCACAAGTGTGAACCTCTGTGCCTCCAGTTTCCTAGATCACAGGTGTGAACCTCTGTGCCACAGTTACCTAGATCACAGGTGTGAACCTCTGTGCCTCCTGTTACCTAGATCACAGGTGTGAACCTCTGTGCCTCCAGTTACCTAGATCACAGGTGTGAACCTCTGTGCCTCCAGTTACCTAGATCACAGGTGTGAACCTCTGTGCCTCCTGTTACCTAGATCACAAGTGTGAACCTCTGTGCCTCCAGTTTCCTAGATCAGAGGTGTGAACCTTGTGCCTCCAGTTACCTAGATCACAGGTGTGAACCTTGTGCCTGACCTTTATATGGAGCTGCTGGACATCTAAATTTCCATCTGCATGCTCTGGGCAGAATCACTTCACACACTGAGCCATTTCTCCAACCCTACATTGTTAGGTTTCGATACAATGAATTTGCACATTTTGTTTAACATATTCCTATACACATTTTAAGGGGTTAATTAATATTCTAAATAATTTATATTTTAATGTAATATTAGTAACTACACATATTTATGGAGTGTAGTATGATGTAGTATGAATAATAAAAACCCAGAGACAGATACTGGGTTTCAAGCCAAAGATCAGAGAAGCAAAGCAGCCAAGCCACCAGAGAGATCTTTTCTCTAACAAGGCTGAGGGCATTCTGCCCTTAATGTGACTAGAAACTAATTGCCCAAGACTGAATAGCTTAAATACCTCTCTAGTTCTAGGATTAAAGGCATGAGCTCTGTTTCTCTTTTAGTCAGATTCACTCTCATGTAGCCCTGGGTGGCCTTGAACTCAGAGATCCATCTGCCTCTGTTTCCTGAGTCCTGTAATTAAAGGTATGGTCACCACTATGCAGCTTCTATGGCTGTGTCTAGCTTTTCATTCTGATCTCCAGGCAAGTTTTTTTAGGTCATAAACAATATATCACAGTATGGTAATTAGGTACAAATATACAGTTCATAATCATCAAACCAGAGTGATTAACATTTCCCTAAACATTTACATTTTTGATTAGAGCATGATAATTGTACATTATTTTAAGATGTAACATGCTACTTTGATACATGTATGCAGCAGGTACTGGTCACATTTTCTAATTGCTTGCTGCAGGTGTAAATGAATACATTTGTATACCTCATGATTTTGCTTTCAGATGAGTACTTGTGTAATTTGAAGATAACCCTTTCATCACCCTAATCTTATTCTTGTTTTTTTTTTTTTTCTTGTTCATTTGTTTGACTGTCTCTGGCTCGATGAACTGGTTAGAACATAAAACAATTCTCCATGGTGATAGTCTCATGCTCACTCAGTCTTAGTGTGTGTCTTAGTTAGGACTTCTATTGCTGTGGAGAGACACCATGACCATGGCAACTCTTACAAAGGAAAACATTTAATTGGGCCTGGCTTATGGTTCAGAGCTTTAGTCTGTTGTCATCATGGCGGGAAGCATGGCAGCATGTGGGCAGGCTTGGTGCTGGAAAAGGAGCTAAGAGTTCTACATCAGGATCTGACTTCTTATGGGACTCGTAACAGTGGGAGAAGGGGATATATCTGATGTTAATGGCTTTTGGAACTCTACTCCTCATACTGGGTCTTTAAAAACATTTTTATTATTTCTTTGAGAAATAATTATTGTGGTCATATCCATCCTGTCTCCTCCCAGATCTGCCCCACCTCCCTACCTCTTTTCAACTTTGTGTCTTCTTCTTATTGTTACTTAATAACCTATTTTGCTGTCCATATACTTGCATGTTTCTATTTCTCCTTTTTTAAATAGATTTATTTGTTTGTTCTTGAGAAAGGGACTGTCTGATATCCAACTCAATATGTAGCTAAAGATGGCCTAGAACTTCTGCTCTTCCAGCCTTCAAAATGCTAGAGTTAGGTGTGTTCCCTGACACCTGGTTTACATGGTGCTGGGGATTGAACCCAGGACCTTGTACATGCCAGGCAAGTTACTCTACCAACTGAGTTACATGCCCAGCTCTTAAGGATTGTTTACTAAATATTAAAACTATAACTTAAATGTCAAACCAGAACTTGTCTGCAATGCACTCTCATTTTCTGTATCTCTGCTTTGCTTTATTAGTTTTTGTTTAAGGTTTGTGCATGCTAATTAGTGTAAGCTATTGGCCATACGTGTTCTTGGTTTTATTTAAACTTTCCTATTGCAGCAGCAATGATGTCAAGCTTCTTCCCTGGATGATTGATAATCCACTAATTTTTTTTAATTAGTAAATGAGTTTGGTAAGCTGGCAGAATATCAGATCAATATAAAAGATCAACTCTTATTTTTATACATTGTCACTGGCAGTTCAAAATGAAATCAAGATAAACACATCTACAATGACAACAAAATGAATACAAGTATTTAGGTACAAACAAATGAAAAACTTGGTCCCTGAAAACTATTAAATGTATTTGAAATAAATTAGATGAGACATAAATAAATGTAAAGGCTGCCCATAGTTGAGGTTCAGAAAACCCAAGACTGATCACATGACCAAGGCCCCACATTGATCTGCAGACTGAGCACAGTTTTCCTTACATAACTAGCTAATGCATCTGTGGAGGCGACGAAGGGATCCTAAAACCCATGCGTGAAGGAACCAGAAGAGACAGAAAGGAACCAAATCGACCTTGGAAAAGAGCAGAGTTTGAGAACTCCCCTCTCTAAGAGCTTACAGTGTTGTCATAGTAACGGAGATGGTGTCACACTGCATTACTAGCTGGCCAGAATCTGGCTCCTGTAGTTTTCCGTGTGGTTTCCTCCTTACAACAGTGTGACCCTTACTTCAAATCCGCCTGGTGGCAAGCCTCAGGGTGTTACGCCATGGCAAAACATATTTTTTGCTATGTAGAGACTGCTTATGTAACTCAAGTCTGCACCCAACGCCTACCGTCCATACAGACAAACTCTGCAGCAGTTAAAAGCCCAAACCTCTACACTCTGGAGCTCCCTATTACTGAGACCCCTTCCCGCCAAGAACATTGCCTGATGCCCTCCCCTTTGGGTGGTGACCTTGCTGCTGTCAGGGCCCTCTATGCGAAACACTGCCATCTTGTGGCCGTCAGTGCTCACCATGGAAGGCACAAAGCACACAAGTCAAGGCAATAGTTAATTATTAATTATTAATAAGCCTTGACATTAGGGCCATTTGATTTCTGATAAGGATGTCCTGACAGTTTGATGGGAAAAGGATATTCTTTTCAGGAAATAATGATAGAGCGACTCAAGACTCATATGCCACACACAAAAGTTCACCCCAAAGCAGTCACGACTCTAAATATAGAAGGATAAAGACTAAAAGAAAAAGAGGGTGGTAGGGGAGGAGGGGAGGTACTGGGAACTGGAATTGACATGTAAAACAATCTTATTTTTAATTCAAATTTTAAAAAAGACTAAAAAATCTTAGTAGAAAACAAGAGTAAATCTGTGTGGCCTTGTGATTTGTTTTATAAGACACTAGAGATAAAGGAGGAAATGGTAAATTAAATAACAGCAAAATGTGTGAGCTAAAATTAACACCACGAGGAAAGTAAAAAGTGCACAGAGCGAAGGAAAGTTCTTCTTTTGCTGGCTCTACACTTATTTGCATGCTGGGATAATTTTCTTGCAAAGAGTAACTTATCATATGTGTATTTACTTGTCTGAATTTTTTTCTTAAAGAGATGAAGCCTTTCTTTTCCTTTTTTGTTGTATTTTTATTATTTAAAACAATTTTTAACTTTAAATATATTTTAACATATTCTCCCCCAAGTCCTTCCAGATCCTCTCCCCCTTCCTATCCACCCAAATTTAAGCTCTTTCTCAAAAAAAAAAAAAAAATCCAACACAAAAAAATCCCCCCAAACCAAGAAAACAAGATAAAATTTCACCCAAAAAGAATAAAACCCACCAAACTGTAACCAAATAAAAGCACACATACAAAAAACAAAAACAAAAACCCTGTGGAGACCATTATATGTTCAGTTTCTCCTGAAGATGTTTTTCCTGTCTGTCTGTCCTGTACTTCTTTCTGTGTAGCTCCCAATTCTGTCTCTGTCTCTCTCTGTCTCTCTCTCTCTCTCTCTCTCTCTCTCTCTCTCTCTCTCTCTCTCTCTCTCTCTCTCTCTCCTCTCTCCTCTCTCCTCTCTTGTCTATAACTTACAGAGATTTTCCTGCCTCTGCTTCCCCAGTGCTGGGGTTTTAAGGCTTGTGCCACCATACCTGGCTTCTTTTATTGGTTTGGTTTTTCTTATCTACTAAATTTCTTCTTCCAGTTGATCTTCAGACTGTGATTTCCTTTTCAAAGACAGAAGGAAGGAAGTTCTCTTCTCTTCTGGACTATGTAGCTATAAAGGAAGGAAGTCCTCCACTCTTCTGGACTATGTAGCTATAAAGTAAAAATGTTGCTCACTCCACCAAGGAGAATCCTTCCTCCCACCTGTGCTCCATCCCAGAATGGTTCTCCGGCATGACCAAGGGCTGAGAGATCTGCTCTGGGAAGCAGGAACACAGGTTGTGATGGCAGCAGTCTGAAGAGAGCTGAGATACTGGTCCTCAGAGAACCACAATCATCTGGGATGTCTTGTTTTGTCTGGGTCTATGACCTTGCTACTTGCACACAGGTTGGCCTCCAACTTGCCATCCTCCTGGCTCCACCTCCAGAGTTCAGAGTCTGACAACACACCCAGTACCATCTGGGCTTTCGATCTCTGGCCTCTGAAAGGATGAGGCAAACCACTCTAAGATTCGTCTATTTTCTCCCTAAAAGATCCTGTTAAGTACTGTAGTTTCACACATGGCCAGATGGTTCTGCCAGCTAACAGGCTCTTTCTTGATACTCACACTTGCGCTTAAGCTCAGTGTGCTTATGCTTTAGGTAACTTTGAAAATCTGTGTTAAATGTTGTTGGCTTTGTGCATTACTTAAATTTTAAGAAATCATGAGTGAAGACACTCTGGGTGAAGCCTGGAAGGACATATACTTCATGATAAACTATTGTATACCTAAATATTTACACAATAAACACAGACACCCATCCATTTATCATTTTATCTATTGGCATATGGCTTTGTATGCTTCCCTAACATTTCAGAGTTCCCATGCTTAATAGAACTGCTTAGGACCTAACTAAAAGTGAAGCATTGAAGATGTCATAAAGACCAAAGGATAGGAAACAAAGAACAAATATAGGAAGAGATCAGAGGATATTTAATTGGTAAGGAAAGAACCATGTGTTCAGATCATTGGCCTTTCAGGGATAATTCAGAGTTCTCTGTGCCGGATACTGGAGTGGACAGCAGAAGGTCAATAAAGCATTGTCTAGGCCTACCTCAGGGACCACGTTATTGAGTGGGGCATGGGGAAGTGTATATACTTGTACTCCACAGTATTACAACATACTATACAGTGGTCAATGGTGACACCTCACATTGCATGTCCATCTGGAGCCCAGAATATGACCTCCTTTGGCTATAAGGTCTTGGTAAACAAACAGTTCAGGAGAGACCGTGTATGACTGGGCTGACATCTAATGACTTGCCCATCCAACAAGAGGAGAAAACACAGGTGTACTCAAAGACCATGTGAAGATGGAGTTGGACATCAGAGCAATATGTTATTGCAAGATGTGTGCATTGATCAGGGTTCTCCAGAGAAACAGAAAACTGTTAAGAGTGACTTACAGGCTGTGGTCCAGCTAATCTGACAATGGCTGTCTCCTAGTGCAAAATCCAATCTTCCAGTAGTTAGCTGTTCAGTCCATTTGGCTGGACGTCTCATCAGAATCCCGCAGAACCAGGCTCTAAGGCCAGCGAATCAAGACCAAGGCAAGTGGGCAAAGACCAAGAGCTTCCTGCTCCCTTGTCCTCTTTAAAGGCCACTGTGAGACAGTGTGGTCCTGATTTATGATGGGTCTTCCAACCTCACACGATCCCTCATGGGGCACCCAGCAAATCCCAGATGTAGTCAAGTTAGCATTGAAGAGCAGTCATCACAGTGTAGAATGGTAAGGACTGTCTGGAACATCAAGGACTCGAGCATATAGGAAGAGCTCTTCTAACGCCTTGAGTTCAGATATCAAGCACCCAGAACTAGACAGTCACTGCTCTAATCATTCAGTCTGTGTCTGCCTTGAATTCAGCGATTGGCATTGAGAAATGTGGCTCCCTCTGTTAGTTTCTGCTGAGGTTGGGGGGCACTTGGGTAAGACAACAGGAAAGGAAGCCACCGAGATGAAGCTAGTTACTAAGGCGCCCTACAATGGAGAACTTGTCAAATCTTTCCCAGGCCCTGCAGGGTCTTTTATGGTGTTAATTCCTTTCATCCTACTTCATATGCTTCTCCTTTGGTTTCTACTGTCTTTGTTATAAAAAGAAACTGTCATTATCAGGAATATGATGGCCTCTATAAAATACCAATGGGCTGGCTCTCGGTTGACACATCACCACTGCTTCAATCATTACCATATTGATGACTGTGCTGAAAATACATCACTGTCCATTTGACCCAATCAGTTCTGTATTGGATGTGATCCTCATCTCTATCTTCTGCAATTCTATCAGCCTCCCACTGAAAAAGAACAGGAGCAGTGAGAAGTATTCTTGAGAAGACCTATTTTAAGTGCTTCAACCTTCATTATAGCTACGTAAATTAAAAAGTGATCATGGATCATATGTAAATCATTAACATTCTTTTTTATTTTATGTATGAGTGTTCTGCATGTATACCTGCAGGCCAGAAGAGGGCATCAGATCCAATTATGGATGGCTGTGAGCCACCATGTGTTTGCTGGGAATTAAACCTCTGGAAGAGCAGCCAGTGTTCTTAGCTGAGCCATGTCTCCAGCCCCAATCATTAACATTCTAACAAGTAAAAAATACTACTGAAGTTATAGATTCTTGTCTTACTTAGGGTTTTATTGCTGTGAAGAGACACCATGAGCATGACAACTCTTATTTAAAAAAAATGAAAAATTTTATTGGTGCAGCTTATAGTTCAGAGTTTTAGTCCATTATCACCATGGCAGGAGGCATGGCAGCATGCAGGCAGACATGGTACTGGAGAAGGAGCTGAGGTCATCTGGATCCAAGGTCAGCAGGAAGTGGTGCTGGAGAGATAGATAAGAGTTCGACAGGAAGTGGTCTGAGACATCGGTCAAACCTTAAGCATATATGAGACCTCAAAGCCCACTTCCAGAGTGACAAATTTCCTCCAACAAGATACCTACTCCAACAAGGCCTCAGGAATCTTTCACATTTGACACTTGTGATTAAAATTAGAGTCCAAATTTCAAGGAACATTCCCTTGATACCTAAGAGTGTCCATGTCTCTGAGCTGAGCCCATGGACAGAGATGGGATGTCAACCTTTAAAGACTGGTGTAAATAACCATAACTCTGAGCCACTGTAACCATTTTACCTACCCAAACACACCACCATTAAATAGTTCAACAATGTTGGTATTCCTTAGTGTTGGGTTGATATTGAAATTCTATCAATTTCTAGTTATTTATTTGAAGCCTGTCTTGGCTTTCTCTTCATCAACTGGGAATGTATGTAAATTCAAGGAACACCCATTGTCACTTCCAGTTGTTCTCACTGGAAACTAAGCAGGATCCAGAAAACCAGCCATATCATAAGAGCCCAATTAGTGTTTGTTTAGTCCCCGAATGATGATGGACTAACTACACAGATTTAGTCCCTTATATCCTTTCCCATGTGTTTTGTAGCACTGGACTGAAAGACTATATTCACAATTTTCTGAGTATTAGGTTTTCCTGATTGCATGGATGAGATTTTTACTCCAGTAGATTGTTCCATATGCTTTATTTTAAATTGTTGTAATGATGGCTGCATGTTGGTGGCACTCGCCTTTAATCCCATCACTTTGGAGGCAGAGGCAGGCGAATCTCTGTGACTTCAAGGACAGCCTGGTCTACAGAGCGAGTTCCAGGACAGGGTCCAAATGTACACAGAGAAACCCTGTCTAGAAAAGCAAAACAAAACACAAAACAAAAAAATTGTTGTAATGACACAGATGTTGAGCAATTTGGTGGTTTGAATGGGATGTCCTGAGTATTCTCAAGCATTTGAATACTGGGGCCCTAGTTAGCCCTGTGTGGGTAGGTTTAGGATGTGTGGCCTTGCTGGAGAAAGTGCATCACTGGGGGCGGGCTTTGAGGTTTCAAAGGACTGGTACTGTTCCCAGTGTTCTCTCTTTGCTTCCCATTTGCAGCTTAAGATGTTAAGTCTTGACTGCGGTTTTGCCTGTCATGTCCTCGTGCTGCAGCAGTGCTTCACCACCAATGGGGAGGAACTGTTATCCATCTGGAATGGGGAGCTTTGGATGAATTGCTTCCTTCCATAAGCTGCTCTTGTTGTGGTGTTTGATGAGGAAAGGGGATGTCCAATGTTTCTTATTGGCTGATGAGTAAAACACTGATTGGCCAGTAGCCAGGCAGGAAGTATAGGCGGTACTACTAGAGGAGGAGAATTCTGGGGAGAGAACACAGAGAGAGGAGCCACCAGAGTGACACCATGTAGCTGCTGGGAAGATAGGGTGCTGGGCGTTCTCCGTTAAGAAAATGCCATGTAGAAATACATTGATTAGTAATTATGGGTTAATAATTAAGAGAGAGCTAGCCAGTAAGAGGCCTAAGCCATCAGCCAAACAGTTTATAAATTAATATAAGGCTTTAGTGTGTTTATTTGGGACTGAAGAGTGGCAGGACTAGGCAGAACAGAATCACTCCATCTACAGGTGTTTCATCAAAACTATTGAACAGTAACAAAAACAGGCATCACCCTTGGTCATTATTGTAGTGCCGTGCATATACAAAATGAGTAAGTGTTAAATGTATACGCAGGATGGAATCTTGTCAAACCAACAGAATGGAGCTTGGATTTGAATGGCCTTCGCTATGCCAGACATCATACAGAAAGAAACCCGCCATTAAAAACTCACAGGAGGGCGTTGGTGGTGCACGCCTTTAATCCCAGCACTTGGGAGGCAGAGGCAGGTGGATCTCTGTGAGTTCAAGGCCAGCCTGGTCTCCAGAGAGAGTGCCAGGACAGGCTCCAAAGCTACACAGAGAAACCCTGTCTCGAAAAACCAAAAAAAAAAAAAAAAAAAAAGAACAGTTCTGGGCTGGAGAGATGGCTCAGAGGTTAAGAGCACTGACTGCTCTTCCAGAGGTCCTGAGTTCAATTCCCAGCAACCACATGGTAGCTCACAACCATCCATTATACGATCTGGTCCCCTCTTCTGGTGTGCCGATATACATGGAAGCAGAATGTTGTGTACATAATAAATAAATAAAAAATAAATAAATATATAAACTCACAGGAGTTTATCGAGGTTTTTACTTGGGAGAGATTTTTCAATATGCCTGGGGTGATGCAGCCAGAAAAATAATTGAAGTTTAAGCTTGAGTTAATAAAATTTTGAGGCTCACATGATTTTCATTGTCTATAAGAAAAGCAGCATTTGACAAAATACATCCTCATCAAATGAAATTGGCTAAAGGACTAGATGAAATCCAAGGTGCTACAGGCCTGCAGTGAAAGACACACAGAATGAGGAAAGACAGACTGTGAAGTGGGGGCATGCAAACAGACGCATGGCCACTGTAAAGGAGAGAAGAGCGAACGCGCAATGGAGTAGCCCAGGGTGGCTCGTGAGCCGGCTCACCAAGCTTGGTTCTTTCCCAGGGATCATGAGATTGGGGTATTTTAGATGTTGTCTGTTCTAACAATGAGGCCTTTGGGTCCATTACAAACACAGTACCTCCATTTGCTAACTGTCTTGGAGTAAGGGACAGAAGAGTCGGGAGACAGTAATCTACACAGCCTCTCGTTGCCTGGGTTATGCTGGACAAGTTCTGAGCTCGTGGGTTGTCATTTTCTACCTCTAAAGTGTCACTTACCCCAAGTCTGACAGTTTTTCACGTGTTGGGAATACAAGTGAATACATGTATACATGTTAATTACATGACAAAAAAAATGTGATGGGTGTTTCTACAATGAACTGATAAAGATACCACCGTTCTTTCAAGTCTGAAGGTGTAAGTGACAGAAAGACGGAGGTGAAAAAAGCCCTGGCGATAATCTGGAGTTGAGTTCAGCCTGGCTGCTCTTGGGTGTGATTTTGGAAATGCTTGATTAATGTCTTTTCTAGTCATCAAGGAAACAGATCATTCTGTGAGTCTAGGTTGCATTGAACACCTCCACAGTCAAAATGAGAAATTTCACAGGAAGCAATGACTTGCTTGTGACAGGAGTGAGAGGGTTGCTGACCAGGTTTTGAAGTTGACAGCAGAAGATATATGGACATCCTACAGTCGGTTGTTCCAAGTGGAAACAACCACGCTCTTTGTAAAAACGTTGGGCAAGCAATTTGTGTGGAGAGAAAATAATAGCTAAGGCAGAAAATGAACAAAGGATAACTCAACCAACAATAGGTGCCCTGTGGTGTCACCAAAGATGGAATGGAGATTACCTGCTGTGGCTTCTGATTGTTCAGTTCTCCATAACTACATGGACATAAAGACAAGTTGGCTTAGTGGGACCAGGTCAGAGAATTTATGAGCTGGCATAAATAAGTAAAGAAGCTGAGTAGAACATGATATAATTGTTTCTATTTCCTGTCTAATCTCCTTTTCAAACTTACATTTGGTCATAAATAATGAAACATAAACAATATGAATCACACATGTATTATGCAGATTGGAAATACAAAATATGATTGACATTTTACCCTGGAAATTTTTGAAGCTGTGTTGACATTATCACACTGCAGAGAACACACCAGCTTCCCACTCCCTACCTGATTAAAGTACAGGAATTATTTCTTCCTGAAATCCAAGTAGTTTCATCTTCCACAGATTGCTAAGACATAGCAAGGTATGTGCTGAATGTTTTCAATTCTTGTGTGAGGGACATTTCAAATTCTTTGTCTTGGGGAATAGAGGCTTGTTTGGAGACAATCATGTCATTCATCTCAAACAGTGCAGTTTGCTTCCATCCAAACAAACACTGACAGAAGAGAGTTCTTTTCACATGAGAAATGTACAACAAACTTTGAAAACAAATAAGTATTTTAAAAATACAAACGCTATGAATTTCTCTGTTGGGCTGGATGGCTTGGCAGTAGATAGAGTACCTACTGCTCTTGCAGTGCAGCCAAGTTCAGTTGCCAGCACCCACATGGTGGCTCACAACTGTCTATCCAGTTCCAGAGGTCTGATGACCTCTTCTGGCCTCTGTGGGCATTACATGTATGTGCTGCACATAAATATGCTCATATTCATAAAACAAAAATATGTCCTCACCACTGTTTCTCCTCTGAAGCATCACTAGGACCCTGCCTAGCATCTAACTATGTCCTTATCAACTTCATAGAAACTACTTTATACTCAACCCCAATTTGCTACACCTTTTTAAAATAATATTTTAATCCAGTCTTCAAAATTCATGTACACACTGTATTTGTTATGTCCACTCTTCAGAATACCTCCCTCCAACTCTCTTTAGGACCCCCCTCCCCACATATCCCTCCCCATTTCGTGACTATTTTTTTTCCTTTTTAGTCAGTGCCTTGGGTCCATTTAGTGCTATCCACATGCACACGGGGTGTGAGTCCACTCTTTGGAGCATGGGCAACCTACCAGATCCCCCCACTCCAAAAAGGCCCTCCCTCCACCAGCAGCCATCAGCTACCAATAGCTTTTCTGCTAGAGTTTGGGGATTTGGGAGACATCCCCTCCTCAACTCATGCTGGGATTTTGACTGGTTTGATTTTGTTCAGGTCTTTGGCTGGCAACCACAGCTTCTGGAAATTGATGTATGCACCACCCATGTCTGGAAAACAGTACTTCTCAGCCCTCCTCCCCATTCTCTGGCCCTTATGTCCTTGCTACCCTTTCTTCAATGAGCTTTGCATGGGATGGGGAGGTGGGGAGCCATTGGTATGGATGATCCAGCTATGGCAGAATACTCACGGCCACTATTACCAGCACTTGGACAAGTTATAGGTCTCGACTTTAACTGTTGCCCACTGGCAAAAGACCTTTATCTGACCAATGCTGAGAGCATCACAAGTCTATAGATATAGACATAAATATCCCAAAGTCAGATTGACAACACAACCAGTTAGTGAAACCTCCCCAGTAGCTTTCTTCCCAGGGCCTATAATGTACAGAGTAGTTTTGGTACCAGACATGAAATCAGTTTGCTACATCTTCTTGCAGGATCCTGTGTTCTTCTGAGAAAACATTTTCTTGGCCATCTGAAACTCTCCACTCCACACCAGGCCTAAATCATAATCTCCTTGAGAACAAGGATTATATCTTTCTGATTCCTGGTGACATCACAGTCTCTCATGTGTAGCAGGTATTCACCACGGATTTGTGGAGTAAGGGACAGGATTGAAGCAGAACTCACCCTGGAAAAGGCCAAAATTTCTCCCAGGAAAGAGAAATTCAGTACCAGACCCAGCAACTACAAAGAGCAGTGCAACTGATTACTCTGGTCATGCAAGTCCCCGAGACAGGGATCACAGTTTAGTGTTTCCTGTTCCTGAGACAGAAACTGAAAAGACATGGGAGTATTGCACTGATCACATTAGACAAAGAATGTGCGAGTCCCATAAATGCAAAGCAAACATAATCGGTGTTTTGGGCATTGCTGAGGGTATGCTCCCTACCACATCCATCATGAAACTTTTGAATGTTATACTCCAAATATGATGATTCCTGATTGTATAGATAGCATAAAATGGAGTGGGCTTCAAAGTCAATGAAGGCAACAACAAAACTGTTCAGATACGATAAGGTTTGTCTTTCCTTTCTCCTCACCACTCATGGTTTAGTTTTGTTTGTTTGTTTGTTTTGTTTTTGTTTCCTCTTACACCTTTCTTTGCTTTCTCACTGAGGGATTCACAGGTTCCTTGGGCTGAAACACCCTTCTATTTGCTGTATCTGTAGCTGAGCACACTCTCACCTATTCTAAATATTGGAATTTTCATTTGCTCCCATTTGTGTTTAGAAATATGCTTGGCTTACCCATGTATTTGCCTTAGAACGTGAGCATAGCCAAGAGTGGGAATATTTCAATCAACTCTCTGCTGGTATAGTTTTATGTCAGCTTGACACAGGCTGAAGTCAGCTGAGAGGAAGAAATCTAAGTTTAAAATACGCGAGACCAACCTGGTCTACAAGAGCTAGTTCCAGGATAGGCTCCAAAGCCACAGAGAAACCAATATATACATATATATATATATATATATATATATATATATATATATATATATATATGAGTGTGTATGTGTGTGTGTGTGTGTGTCCATGAAATCAGGATGTAGGCAAGCCTGTAGGGCATTTTCTTAATTGGTGATTGATAGGGTAGGGCTCATTCCATAATGGGTGTGCTAACCCTTGGCTGGTGGTCTTGTGTTCTATAAAAAAGCAGGCTGAGAAAGCCATAAGGAGCAAGCCAGTAAACAGCACTCCTCCAGGGCCTCTGCATCAGCTCCTGCCTCCAGGTTCCTGCCCTGTTTGAATTTCTGCCCTGACTTCCCTCAATGATGAACAGTGATATGGAAGTATAACCCAAATAAACCCTTTCCTCCTCAACTTGATTTTTGGTTGTGGTGTTTCATCATAGCAATAGAAACCATGACTAAGGCAGGCTTAGAGACCAAGGCAGAATGCATGGCTTGTGAGAAACACAGTTGATTGACAACAGTTGACATGCTGGTTATACAGGCTTTCCCTATGTGATTATCATTTTCAAAAATCTATAATAGATATATTTCTTTTGAGAATGTAACAGGTTCAACTAGGCATGGAGTCACATTCCTGTAATCCCAGCATATGGAAGATGGAGGCAGGAGGAGGAGCAAAAGTTCAAGGTTATCCTTGCCAACAAATTAGTTTGAAGCCATCCTGTACTACTTGAGCCCCTACCTAAAAATACAAATTTATTTTAAGAATTGGTACAGCAGTTCTTAATATATTCTTACAAATATATATAAATATGATTTATTAAAGTGGAGTTATTAAAGGGGATTTATTAAAGTGACTCACAGGCTGTGGTCCAGCTAACCCAATGGCTGTCTACCAATGGAAAGTCCAAGAATCCAGTATTGTTCAATCCATGAGGCTGGATTTCTCAGCTGGTCTTCAGTATATGTCAGAATCCTAAAGAAATAGGTTCTGATGCCAGAGAAGGAACTGACTTGCCAGTGAGAGCAAGGACAAGCTGGCAAAGAGTAAGTACTTTCTTCTTCCATGACCTTTATATAGGCTACCACAAGAAGGTGGGGTCCAGATTTAAGGTAGATATTCCCACAACAAAAGATCTGTATTAAAGGTGGGCCTTCACACTTCAAAAGATTTAAGAAAAAATTCTTCACAGCTGTACCTAACCATTTGAGTTTTAATTAATCCCAGAGTCAAGTTGACAACCAAGAACAGCCATCACAGTGTGGACGCATTCTATACTATGTCTGTCTGTAGCATTTTTTTTTTTTTTTTTGGTTTTTCGAGACAGGGTTTCTCTGTGTAGCTTTGGAGCCTATCCTGGCACTCGCTCTGGAGACCAGGCTGGCCTCAAACTCACAGAGATCTGCCTGCCTCTGCCTCCCGAGTGCTGGGATTAAAGGCGTGCACCACCAATGCCCGGCTTGTCTGTAGCATTTCTATAGATCAAAAGTTAGTCTTAAATAAGTAAATAAAATAGTCAGCTTATAGAAAGCAGGTGATAAGAGGATTGTAAGTTCAAGGCCAGCCTGGCCTACAAAGTGAAACCCTATCTCAGAGGAACAGATCTCTTACTAACGGACATGCTGTGTTTTGTGGAACACTATCTTAGGCTGGCTCACAGTATATAGGTTATTTCTGGGGTGAACATGAGAAAATAAATCTCTCTTGGGTGGAAAATTTAACATGAACACACCCAACTTCTTTACTATTTCTACAAATATTTTTACATGGATTATTTCCCCATAAATATTTATTTTAGGTATATAATTTTTATATAGCAGAATGAAATTTTATTAAAAATTGGGGTTTTTTTGGATTGTAATATAAAGTGTTCAATAAATCTATTCAGAAAGAAAGCCATTTCCATCTAACCTGAGAAGGTACAGTGAGAAGCTAATGACATCTGACCATTTCTTCCTCCAGTTATTTAAATGGCTTAACTACTGACTCCGAAATGATCTATACCTCTTTACGAATTCTCTAACATTTTCATTAAGCCGTTTCTTATTTAACCGCAGATAGTGAAACCTTAACATTATCAGTAACATAAAAGAAATGTGGGAAAATATATCGACCTAACTGTACAGATAGTTGTGTGAATTTTAGGGTCATCTGTCACTTGGCACAGTTTGAATATAGTAACAGCTCATAAACTAACTTGTTTTAATTCACTCTCGGTCAACTCATCCCAATGTAAAACTGGACTTTAGATCTCATGTGAAAGCTGGTTGTGTAGAAAAATCTAATACTCAAATCAAGTTTGAGGAGAAAATATATCTTCTACTTGTCCAAGACAACTTCATGTATCATTATTTGTATCATGGAAGGTAAGAAATGGATTGTTTCTAGACAGACTTTGTGCTAAGGAATGATGAAGCCACGAAAGGATTATGCCACGAAAGCAAAATCTTGGGTGGAACAATTCCATAGAGATATTTTATGTTTCACGTCAATCAGTCCCACAGAACAGAGCATCACCTTAACCACGTCAGGATTTGAGCGATAGGTTATGAGGAAGTTAACATCTCTCTCTGTCATAGGGATCAACCTACACCTGAAATCCACCATCTCCTATTACCTTCTTTATGAAAAACAAAAGTATTGATTTACTCATTTTGTATATGAGGGTTTTGCCTGCATGTATTTCGGTGTGCCACATGTGATTGGTGTCCAAGGAGGTCAGAACAGGCTATCAGGTGGCCTGAAACTGGAGTTGTGATGGTTGTGAACCACCACGGGGGTCCTCTGGAGGAACAAGTGCTCTTAACCGCTGAGCCACCTCTCCAGCCCGTCTGTAGATCTCTTAACACCTGCTGTAGTCCTTTTAAACTGAGTCAATGACTCTGAATCACTGAAATGTCCTGATAACACAAGCCATACCCCAGTGTGATTTGTTGTGCCCTCTGATGGTAAGAGACTGGGGCCAGGATCCAAGATAGTTAGACCACCACCTCCCGTGATTGCCGAGTGCAGTCGAGAAGAACCGTACTCAGGGGATGTGGTGGTTTGAATGTAACTGGCCCCCATAAGCACATAGGAAGTGGCACTATTAGGAGGTGTGGCTTTGTTGGGGTAGGTATGGCCTTGTTGGAGAAAGTGTGTCACTGTGGGGGCAAGCTTTGAAGTTTCCTATGCTCAAGATATGGCCCAGTGTCTGAGGCCACTTCCTGTTGCCTCCTGATCAAGATGTAGCCAGCACCGTGTCTGCCAGCACACCACTGGCATGCTCTCTGCCATGATGATAATGGACTGAACCTCTGAAACTGTAAGCGAACCGCCCCAAAGAAATGTTTTCCTTTATAAGAGTTGCTGTGGTCAGGGCGTCTCTTCTAAGCAACAAAAATCCTACCTTAGAGAGTGGCCTACTTTTACTCATGGATATCACTCTTCCTAGAAGATTCTAGAGCCACGGCAAGGGCACACCTCTGAATAGGAGCAGTGTGATGGCTATTCTTGCTTGTCAATGTGGAATTAGCTAAAGCCCAAAAGCAGAGGGCACACCTGTGAGGGATTTTTTTTTTCACTTAGTTTGAAGTAGGTAGATTTACTTCTATTCCAGACTTTTGCAGAAAGAAGACAGACAGATGTCTTTCATCTGGATCTTGAAGCAGGAAGACATGCCTTTAATTTTGGCTACATCTTTTGCCTAATCTCTATTGCTTGTTCCCATAGTCAAAACCAACTGTAGACCCCACAGTCAGTGTGATGGAGACATCAGCTCCACTAACTGGACAAATGTCAGCTGTCCTGTAAAAGGTTGTTTTGTATCCGTCTACACTCTGGCATTCCTCGCCACCCTCATGTTCCATAGTCCAGTCCATCTCAGAAATGTTTCCTTTCAGGGGCCATGAGCGTCCTATGTAAAAACAGCTCACTCTGAGTGACCCCATCAGTTGTCTCCCATCTAGAACGACAGCCATCGTTACTAGAAAAGGAAGAACACTTTCACCAAAGACCTTATATTTCAATGTATTCCAGGAGGGCCTTGATTTCCTACTATCTCCACAATGTGCCCTTTAACGCTGAATTCTAGGTTGATTCTTGCTATCGACTGATGTTTTCTGAGTCTCATAGGTGCTGAGCGTGCTGACATAGGCAGGAATTCCCCGTTCCTACACCTCCTTCCCATGAAAATGTCTCCTTTATTAGTTTTGTTCCTGTGAGTCTCCATGATAAGCAAGGACCAGGCAGGCAGAGCACAGGTAGCATGAACATAAAATGCAAGGAGTAATTGATATAAAACTAAAAATGCCAGGCATTTCATGGTTCTCATGCTTATCAACTCTTCTGAACTAATTTAATTTCACCAGCTTGGTCAAAAACACAGGGAGGGATTGTTTTCCGTGACAATAAATCCAGGAGGAGTGAAGCAGGTCCCCAGGTGTGGTCCAAGAGCATCCGTGGTGGTAGCAGTGAACTTTACTGCAAGCTAGCCACGATCCCTCACCGTGACCTCCAGCCATGGCTCTACTGCTTCATGACACAACTCCATGACAGAGTGCTGTCATTAGTCCCCTATAAACAAAGCACAGACTGGACTGAAGTGTAAACTTAGAGCTATGCAAACAAGAAGAAAGCGAACAGTCGAGTGTCAAGTATGATGACCACTTCCTGCTGCTGCCATGGTAACCCGATGCCACCGATAGTGTGGATGGCCTTAACAACAGGGGACTAACATTTGCACTAAGAATTTACCTGGGCACTGTGAGGGTCAACCCTCAACAACTGCCCTGCTTTCCTTGTCTCCGTTTCAGAAAGCAAGAGGGTGAGTCTTGAAACAGTGGAGAGATGAGTCAGTAGTTTCGAGCTCTTATTCCTCTTCCAGGGGGACCAGAGTTTGGTTTCCAGCACCCATGTCAGGTGGCTCACAATGGCCTGTAACTCCAGCTCCAGGGGAATCCAATGCCTCTGCCTTCCAAATGTCAGGTGCACTCATTCGAATGCAACCATGTGTTCCAGCACACCCACACTTAAAATAAAATAAATCATTAAAAAAAAAAAAAAAACGAGACTTGGAAAAGTTAAGTTATCCAGTATTTGAACCAGATATGCCTGACTCTAGAGTAGGTTTATTCTATGTCAACTCTTCCACCACACCTGCTAATGAAAATGCTATTGCAGCATCGAAAAAGGAGTGTGGGAGCTGGAGCAACAGCTCAGCTGTTAGGGGCACTTCCTGTTCTTCTTGCAGGGGACTCAGGTTTGGTCCCCAGCACCCACATGGTGGTTAACAATCATCCTGCCCTCTTCTGTTTTCCACCGGCACCAGACACACAAGTGGTGCACGTCCGTCAATGCAGGCCAAACATACGGCAGGGAAGACCTGTAGCAGAACACCTTGGGAGATGTTAAACCATTACAGCCGAGGGTGAACAGATGTTCTTTAGAAAACAGAGGTAATCACGATATCCCTTCATGTTTACTTAAGCGCCAGGTACAGGCGTTCTCTCGTCACCTTCCCATAAGTCCACGGTCCTGCCCCAATTTCAAATGTTATTCTCGTGATTTGACACGGGCTGTTAGAAGTGTGACTCTAAGGAGCAGGGTAGCTAAATCCAGCTGCCAGCGTTGTAGGTTGGACAGAAAATCTGGGAGCTAAAGGACGTCCCAGGACCTGAGCCCGAGGGCGGGTGAAGAGGCTCATGCCATGCAGCACAGGGAACACAAGGTTCCACAGCCAGGAAGCATAACGAACATGGATGTGCTGACAGCACCAAGCAATCAGACCTCCCCGTGGGAGCTGCAGACGCATGGGGGCCAGAGCGGGAAGCAGCTGGGTAAACGCAAGGGCACCGATAGAGCCTGGCAGATCCAGAGCTCCGGAGGTTGTGCAGATTGCCCTAGGCGACTGGCATTGCCCCTTACATTCCAAATCACAGACGGCTCTTCATTTGCTCTGCAAACGCCTGCACCCCCATAAACAATGCGGCAGCGACCGGAACCCAGCCGCCTGCGTCCAGGAATCGCGCCTTGGGTATCCGGGCGAGAGAGGGAGAGCAGAGCACGAGCGGTGCCCGGGACACCTGCCCAAAAGCCAGGACGAGCTCAGCGCCCGAATCGTGCGCGCCCAGGGGCAGCAGTGGCCCACGCACATGCACACGCACGGGAGCGCAGGCTCCCGCGTTCCCGAGGCAGAGCCCAGGTCGGGCGCCGGCGGGAGCCCAGGAGTCGCGAGCTGCAGGCGGGGCGGGTGCCCGAGGACTGAGCTCGAGCATTCGCTCCCTTGCGGCCGAAGCTCCGCCCCGGCCCCGCCCCAGCCCCCGCCCAGTCCTTCTCCCGCGCGCGGGCTTCCGCGCGCCCCAGGCTGCTGCCGCGCGCGTGCGCGCGCGTGCGCAGGCCAGGGGCCCTCCGCGGGCGGCCCCGTAGAGCCCAGGGAAGCGTCGACCCGTCAGGACCCAGATTAACCCTTTCCCTGCACGCTCGCTCGCTCAAGAGGCCCGGGTCGCGTTCCGTGCCTGCGCCAGCGGCGGCGCGCCTTCTTCAACCCCAGCCCGCACCGCGCATGCACGGGGAGGGGGGGTGGTGGGGGTGTTCGCGGCCGGCTAGATAGTCCGTGCTCGTGCAGGAGGAGGAGGGCTGCTACCACCAGGGACGTGCACGATTTTCCCCCCCACCCCACCCCCTCCCCAAACTACAAAAAAAAAAAAAAGAAAGAAAAGAAAAAACCCCAAACACTGCCACCCACCGTGCCCCCGCGTCCATCCCGTCCCGGCCTGCGCGCTGCCGAACGCGGGAGCCCACGGCGAGCGTCTGTGGCGGTGCCAGGGTGCAGGTAAGCGCGGGCCGGGTGCTCAAAGGGCCGGGGCGGGCGCGGGGACGCGGGGGCAGCCGGCGGCGGGCGGGCGCGGCGGGGCGGCGGGGAGGAGGCGCGTTCCCGCCGAGCTCGGGCAGCCGCCAGCTGCAGGATGTGGCGGCGCAGCGCGGTGCGAGCGGGATCGGGCGGGGCCGCGGTTGGGCGTGGGGGGCCGGGCGCCCCGGGGCCGCGCAGGCCAGCGAGCGAGCGAGCGAGCGAGCCGGCGAGCGGGTGGGGAAGAGGCCAGCGCGGCGGCCCCGCGCGCGCTCGCTCGCCCGCCCTGCTCGCTCTCTCGCTCGCTCGCCCGCCCGCCCGCCCGGCGGCCGAGTTCATGGCCGCCCGGCTCTCCGCGCCGCAGTGCACCGCGGTGGGGGTGGGGACGCCCGAGCCGGGGCCCGAGCGCGGCCCGCGGGGCGCCGCCCCTCGCCGCTGTCCCTTCCCCACCACCCCGCATCCCGGAGCAGACGGGACCCCCACCCCCACCCCCGCGCACGCTCCCCCGCCTGCGTCCGCCGAGCCCCGGGGAGCCGGCCGCGCGCCGCCCCCGCCCCTGGCCGCGGGAGGGCGCGGGAGGAGCAGACGCGCAGGCCGCGGAGTGCGCGGGGCGCGAGCTCGGGGCTCGCGGGCGGGCAGGGCGCGGCGCGGCGGCGCGGGCTGCGGAACCGGCCGCATGCTCGCCCGCTCCCGTGCTCGCCGCGCCGCCGGGGCTGCTGCGGGCCGGGGAGGAGCCTCGCTCCCGCGCCGCCACCTGGAGAAGAAGTGGCGGGTGGTGGAAGGGTGAGGGTGGCCTGTCGCCGGCGAGCGGGCGAGCGGGCGCCGCGCACAGGAGCTTTTGTCTGGGGGGAAAGAATGCCAAGGGCTCGCTGCGCTCGGCGGCTCCCAGGGCTGCGGCATGCGGGCGAGCGTGGGGCCCCCCACGCGCGCGCACTGTGCGCCCCGGGTCTCGCGCGGGGCCCAGGCTCCCCGGCTCCCAAGTTGTGCGGCCGCCACGGGGAAGTGGTGTGGCCGCCATTGTCGCAGCTGCTCCGGAATAAGGAGGCGGCTGCGGCTGCTTATGTAAGTTTGCTTTGGGGCTCGGCGAGGGCGCCTTAGCGCTCCCGGATCCCCATTCCGGAGAACTGCTAGCCAGGAGCTGCTTTCTGGCATTGTAGGTGTTGGACGGCGCCTCGTCCCGCACCTCCTGACACACATACTGGCAGTGGCTATCTTCCGGTTTGACTCATTTGAACTTAGCAATGGGGACATCTCTATAGGAGGGAAGAAAAAAAAAAAAAAAACCCGAGCCGATTGGCCCATGACCTCCTTTGAAAAAAAAAAATCACACTAACCAGGAAAAAGAGAGAGGCTGCACAATGATGTGTTGCCATGGCTACTGTAGGGCCACTCTTCTGCAAGTGCCATGCCCTTTCTCTTTCTGATCCCCACAGTTAGTGGCAGCAGAAGTGTCACCCAAAGATCCCGAAGGGAAATTCCTCCCTCCCTCGGGCTGACTGCAGGCCCAGGCTGCATACAGGATGCTGGAAGGCGAGATGCAGAACGGAGCATCCTTAGAAATCGCCTTACCGGCCCTCACACAGTACAGAGGAGAAAGCTGCTAGTTTGGGGCTCTGTGGTTCCTATCGAAGGAACTTTTTAGGGGTCCTACGGTGGAGTCTTGAGCCAAGTCTTTGTCGGAGACTGGACAGCCACCTGCTTCTAATAACTTCTGTATTTGTGGCATTAGAGGTCAGCAGAAGATACTTTTGTTCTTTGGTATATTGGTCTGCCGAATGTGGCACTCTTTAGATGAAGAGTTAAGAATCAAGGGAAATTCTTTGAGCCTTCGTGTAGGAAGGGATAGAGGACAAAGTGGAGTTTCTCCACTGCAGTCTTATGGACAGTTTGTAAATTGTATGAACAGAGTAGTGTATTTATTCCTTCCTTCCCCCTTCTAACTGTTGGATACCTGCGCTCCTGCAGCCTTTGCTGTATTTAGAGAAACATGCAAAAGGTGTAGAGGTTTATAAATCCTAAAGGAAAAAGTGGAGAGCTGGGTACCCCACAGGAAATGATGGGGGGGGGTGAGGAACACTGATGTCTTAAGGATCTGTGTGACCTACCACACAGAAAAATGGGTTCATATGCAAGAGGGAGAACAATAAGGGGGTCTGTGGTTTTTGTGTTTTTTTTTTTTCTTGGAAACACTAGGTTTAGAATTTGAAGAAGAGAAAAATCTCACTTAGTCTTTTATCTTTTATTTTTTCCCCATGGTAGGTCTGGCTTGCCTCTGATCAGACTTAGTCTGATCTGAAGATATTGGAGTTTAAGGCATTAAGAAAATAGCCTGAATTGTTCATGGTAAGTATGCCTTAGGGTATTAAGATTAGAATATCATTTGACATTTGATTTTTTTTTTTTAAGTATCTCAGGTCTAGGGGTATCAGAAAAGGAGTAGTGTTCTTGGTTTAAGCAAGTCCCTGGTCCCCACTGTATTCTCTCTCTCTCTCTCTCTCTGTCTCTCTCTCTCTCTCTCTCGTTATACATTTACAACCCTATTCCCTCAGACTTACATTTTATTGAATAAAAGTAAGACAGTTTTTAAGTAGAAAATGTAAAACATTGTTTTTAGATCAATTTTTTAACACATCTGGAGGTCTTTCATGATGGTTCTGAAATTCTTTTGCTTTTAAATGACTCCCAACACTTACCGAGTGCAGGTTGGACCTCCATATGTCCAAAAATATTCAAAATCTGAAAATTTTTGAAGGCTGATTAGAAGCCACAAATGAAAATCCCATACTGTAAGTTTTGTTTAAAATACTATTTGAGCCAGGCAATGGTGGCCACACATCGCTCAGGAGGCATAGGCAGGTGGATCTCTGAGTTTGAGGACAACCAGGGCTACACACAGAACCCTGTCTCAGAAAACTGTAAAAAGCAATAAATGGAAATAAAACATTTTTGAAATACTACATAAATTAACCTTCTTGCTATGTATATAAGGCACATATAAAATATCAACTAGTTTTGTGTTTAGGCTTGGACTGCCATCCCCAACTGATCTCATGGTGTATGTGTATGTATTACAAAATCTGAAAAAAATCTAAAACTTGACACTTCTGGTCCCAAGCTTCCCAGAGAAAGGATACTTAACCTGTATGTCTGTTGTTAACTGGATGGCTGGATCCTGGAACATGAAGCCAGTCATCAGTTTCCTCCCAGATGTCTTTTGGGGTCAGGATCAGCCCAAAGCTGCTATGGAGAGACTAGAAGACGACACAGGCTATCATGGCTACGATGCCCTCTCTAGTTCTTCAATGGTGGCTTGTCTCTTCTCTCAAGGAAATGTAATGCCCACCCCTGATGTTATTTTCCCGAATCCTCCACATCTGAAGTTAGATGTCGCAGACAGGACTTGTCAATTCTTGTTTTCTTCCATGCTGTGTATACATGTCTGCCTGTGTTTGTGGATTCTTGTTTTCTTCTGTGCGTGTATGTGCTGTGTATACATGTCTGCATGTATGCTAACATGCGTGTGTGTGTGTGTGTGTGTGTGTGTGTGTGTGTGTGTGTGTGTGTGTGTGCAGCCATTCCTGTGGAGATCCTGGATTCCTTGTTCTTTGAGGCAGAATCTCTCTGTTCAACCTGGAGTTTATTGTTCAGCTAGTCAAGCTAGCCGGCTTTGTTCCAGAATTCATTTGGACCTTCCCAAAATTAGAGGTGACCACCATGTGCCCACCTGCCTTTACACTGGTGCTGGGAGTTCAGCCCCCTTACACTTGTGCAAGTGCTTTTCCCCACTGAGGTCTCTGACTCCAGGACTAGAGGATTCTTCTCTCAACCCTGTAACTTAACATTTCAAGGTCAGGCTGTGTATCAGTCATTCCTCTGTCTTGACAGTCTGACTGCCTGAGTTTTTAAATCACATTTCCTGGTTTTGATTATTAGATCTTAAATAGCTATAGGATGTTGGGCAGCTCCCTAACTAACCCCTTTTGTAAACTGAGGACAACACCTACTTTGTAGGATTATTTGTCTTCAAGTATATCAAGACATCTAAAACATACAGAGTAATGCCTGCTATGTATTTTTGTACAAAGCTGCCATTATTATTATAACTGGGAAACTGTTAATAAACTGTTAATAATACTTCAATATAGCAATATGGAAATCCCTTATCTGGGGTTATTCTTTTCTACCTGTCTTTGGGCTACCTTTAACATCGAATTTCTAACTTGTTAGGTTCTAAATATTGACAGTATGACTGGTTTTTTTCTTTGTTTATTTGGTATTGGTTTAAACTTAACTCCTTAAAAACATTTTTTTTGGGCAGGAGTTTTTCATCAGTATGTCTGAAACCATAAAATATAATGACGATGATCATAAAACACTGTTTCTGAAAACGCTGAACGAACAGCGCCTGGAAGGAGAATTTTGTGACATCGCGATCGTGGTTGAAGATGTGAAGTTCAGAGCCCACCGGTGTGTCCTCGCGGCCTGCAGCACATACTTCAAGAAGCTCTTCAAGAAGCTGGAGGTGGACAGCTCTTCCGTCATAGAGATCGACTTCCTCCGCTCCGACATATTCGAGGAGGTCCTGAACTACATGTACACAGCCAAGATCTCCGTGAAAAAGGAGGACGTCAACCTGATGATGTCGTCAGGTCAGATTCTGGGTATCCGCTTTTTGGATAAACTCTGTTCTCAGAAGCGTGACGTGTCTAGTCCCGACGAAAGTAACGGCCAGTCGAAGAGTAAGTACTGCCTCAAATTAAATCGCCCCATGGGGGATGCCGCTGACGCTCAGGATGATGACGTGGAAGAGATTGGGGACCAGGATGACAGCCCTTCAGACGACACGGTAGAAGGCACTCCCCCGAGTCAGGAGGACGGCAAGTCTCCCACAACCACCCTCAGGGTTCAGGAAGCGATTTTGAAAGAGCTGGGGAGCGAGGAAGTCCGGAAAGTGAACTGCTACGGCCAGGAAGTGGAATCCATGGAGACTCCCGAATCCAAAGATTTGGGGTCTCAGACCCCTCAAGCCTTAACATTTAACGATGGGATGGGTGAAGTGAAGGATGAGCAGACTCCTGGCTGGACAACGGCTGCCAGTGACATGAAGTTTGAGTATCTGCTTTACGGTCACCACCGGGAGCAGATCGCCTGCCAGGCGTGTGGTAAGACGTTTTCTGACGAAGGCAGACTGAGGAAGCATGAGAAGCTGCACACGGCAGACAGGCCGTTTGTCTGTGAGATGTGTACGAAGGGTTTCACCACCCAGGCGCACCTGAAGGAACACCTGAAAATCCACACAGGGTATAAGCCCTACAGCTGTGAGGTGTGCGGGAAGTCGTTTATCCGCGCCCCGGACCTGAAGAAGCACGAGCGGGTTCACAGCAACGAGAGACCGTTTGCGTGTCACATGTGTGACAAAGCCTTCAAACACAAGTCTCACCTCAAGGACCACGAGAGGAGACACAGAGGGGAGAAGCCTTTCGTGTGCGGCTCCTGCACCAAGGCGTTTGCCAAGGCCTCGGATCTGAAGCGGCACGAGAACAATATGCACAATGACAGGAAGCAGGTCACCCCCAGTGCCATCCAGAGTGAGACGGAACAGTTGCAGGCTGCGGCTATGGCTGCCGAGGCCGAGCAGCAGCTGGAGACCATCGCCTGTAGCTAGTGTCAGCTTGGGAACACTTGGCCTGGGAGGTCGATGCCGAGGTCGCGTTGATCGGAGCCTGTCAACACCTTTGACTGCTGCTGTGGCAACTTAGAGTGTTGTATGGCTGGACCTGAGGCAGAGCTCGCTCTGGTTAGGTAATTTTCAAATTTCTCAAGGCAGTTGCGTTCCCACTTTCTGACCAAACAGCCTTCCTCCCCACCCCCCACCGTGGTGTCTAGTGTTCACCTTCCCTGTAAGCTCCCCTGGCCCTTCTCTGTGGCTTTAATTTGAAAACTCCTCTGTCCGGTTGGAAGTGAGCGGCTTCTGTTCCATTCTTGATTTCTCTACGCTTGCCAAGCGGGTGAGTGTGCTGAACAGAGTCATTGGAAAAAAAAAATCCATTTCCTAATCATCCCCATACATGTGACTTCCAGTCAAAACAGCAGTCTTAGTAACTGGATACAAGAACTTCCTGTTAGTTCAGGAAAAAAACGTTGGTGCATGCGGACGCAGGGCACTGTATAAATACAAAACCAAGTTTGGAAACATGGAATGGTGTTAGTTTTGTATTTTCCTTTGGTTGATTTTTAGATATCTCTCTGTATATCATTGTTTTTACTGTTTCTGTGGACAGTAAATGGTTGCCTTGCTGAAGTGTTTCTTAATCCTTTGATGATGGCCCCTGTATGTACTCCACATGCTGCCGGTCACGTGTGCCTCAGGGTGAGTGAGACCACTGGAGTGCTGGCTGTGCCGGAACTGAGTTCCTCTTCCATCCAGGGTGGGCCGCTCTACCTGAGGGTGTCTGTGGCGTGAGGGGAGTGAGAGGAGGAGAGAAGTCTCCAAGACAAGGTTTCCACAGATACAGAAACCCCAAGATTTCCTAGGTCTTCAAATCCTGACTGATTTGAGAATTGGTTTTGTATTCAAGATCAAAATGAGGACAAGAAACAGAAGTGATTCTTGATGTTTTTGTAGGTGACAGATGATCAAGCTTTGGGACTCTCTGGGGCACTCCTTTTCTCACAAAGAAGATGCTGAAATGAATTTAAGATCTTTCAAATGTGTAAATAGTAGTGTTGGTCCTACATGTTTCAAGGAAAAGGACAGCTGCACTTTTTATTATTTTTATTTTTTATTTTTTTTGCACATTGGATTAAAGTACCTTTCATTGGCAACAAACATCAGACTGTCTTAACCAGTATTGAAGATCATCAGACCAAACATTTCATGTTTTCCAAGTATGTTTTATCACTGGCTACAGTTTTCAGTAGAAGCTGGCTGCCTTTTTGTAGCCATAAATCAGAATTATGAACTTTGTTTCAGATCTGGCATACTAAATGTGCTTTTAACTATTTCCTTAGGAGTATATTGAAACGCCAGCAGAGTTTGAATTACGTTCTGTGAGAGAGTATTAGATGATTGTTTTAGGATATGTACAGTTGTAGAAAGTGCCAACTTTTAAGATTCATGTTGGTTCTTAAGATTTTCTTTTAAAAAACATAACATTAAAATGATTTCATTACATGGCTTGCTGTATTACCCGTTACGGCTATTGTGAGAAATTTTTATTTTCATAATTGGTGTACGTGTTATGCCCAAGATTGTCAGGTGGCGATGCTGCCTTTCAAATTCTCTTATTTATTGGTAAAATGTTTTGGTTTAAAATTAATTTTTCCTGAAAGCTCTTTGTGTTCTGTATCGGAGGCAGTCCTGTCAGTGTGTTTCTGTGCTGTAAGGAGGGGCCGACTGCTGTTCCCAGGCTGTGTTGACCAAAGCAAACGTGAAATCAGCTGACATCCTGTTGATAGCTACTTCAACAAACCATATTTTGGGCCTTTGTTTTTGTATATAAAGAAAGTACTCTACTTGTCTTGTTCTCGGTTGTTTCTTATGGCTTCGTTGTACACATCTGGATCCATTACTACCTTAGTCTTGGTTTTACAGAGGTATAGACTTCACATATAAAATTCGTCCCTGTAGAAAGCCTGTAATCATGTCGGTACCTAGAAAAACAAAGAACTTTCGATACTTTTGTAGTACATATTTAGCATTTGAACTACTTTGTACATGAAATGTGTTTGTATTACAACATCCACCATGGGTGCTGGGTTCCTGTTGGAGTGCACATTTCTTTAGATATTTTTAGTGACAGTGGGATCTTAAAATTGCTTTTCTTGGCCCTGACAGTAACACTCCCTCTCTCCTCATCCAGCCAGCCCTAGTCATCCCCTGGGTAGTAAACATCATGTTAGGTTTCTCCAGGGGCTTAGAGAGCACCTCCTGGGTGTGCTGGCTCTGAATCTGCAGCAGAGTAGAGGCTAATCGAAACATCAGCATTGCTACCTTTTCTCAATACTGCTGGTTTCTGTGCAAAGTGTATGTCCACAGACATTGTGTTGGCTTTCATGCCAGACTCCATTTGTTAGGCATTGGTTTCCATAATGAATATTAGGAACTGTAAGCTTAGGGTAGTATGTTAGTCGACTTTCTGTTAGTGTAAAAACAGCTAAGAGAGTTGGCCGTTGGTGGCACAGGCCTGTTACCCCACCTCTCAGGAGGCTGAGGCGAGATCCCAAGTTCAAAGCTTGCCTACGTAGCTAAAGAGTGAGTTCAAGACCACTCTGAGCAAATGGGTGACACGGGATATGGCACAGGATCAAATCGCTTGCCTATCATGCATGGAATTCAGTCCCCTATACTGGAGGGCTGGGGGGTGATGGGCACAGATTCAGACACATTTATAACAGCTCTGAGCCTGGATTTCTTCCCTTTTAAGGTAATGGTGTGGATTTCTACTTCATTGCTTACCATGTAAATGAATGTAACTTTGGGCCCAGTACTCAACTCTCTAGCTACACCAAAAATATTTCCTGGGTCTTTGTGGTATTGGTTTATTTTAGACAGCGTATCACTCTGTAGCTTGGCTGGCCTCAAACTCAAGAGATCAGCCTGCTTCTGCATCCTCAATGTTGGGACTACAGGCACGTGCCAACAAAACCCACCAGTCAAGGAGTTCTCAGTGACACAAGTGTACGTGTGTGTGTGTGTGTGTGTGTGTGTGTGTGTGTGTGTGTGTGTGTGTGTCTGTCAATTCTATAATTGCTGGCTCTGGTTTATAGACTGATAACCTAACCTCATTTAAAGAGTTGGTAACAAAATACCTACAGAAGCTGTGTTTAATCTTGATATTTGTAAGCTACGCATTCACAGCCTTGTTCTTAAAACATTCATCCTAGAATCTTCTTGGGTTTCATAATTGCCCATCATTTGCCCATTCTTAAATAGGTCATTGGCATGTAGACAAGTGTACACCCTAGTTTGGTTGGCTTCCAAACCTACATAGGGAACATGACGACACAGCCAGGATTGCAATTTTGAGAGCCATATGTGAAGTCATCCATCTAGAAAACACTGTTATATAAAGCTTTTCCAAAGTGAATGTTGTTTGGTATTACCCTTCCTTGTTTGCATCAATTCCAAGAATGTATGTTTTGTTGCTGAAGGGATTAAGACTATCACCCTAGAATTTTCATTTTAGTTCTGGAGTTTTCTGCTTGCTTTTCTTTGGAGGTTATTTTTATGAATCTCACAGGAAAGCACTTTCTGTGGAGCAGGATAGTGTCCACTGACAGTCCTGGCTGAATGCCTGGTACTTACAGGGCCAGGAATTGGACTGGGTATTAGGAGTGCAACAATGAGCAGGACCCCATTCCTGCCGTTCAGAAAAGTTCTATAGACTTTAAAGTAGTATAGTCCTCGCACGTGTGCAAAATGCTTTTCAGTTTGGTGTGTATATTGACAGAGTTCGTAGAACATACTTTCTCAGGTAACAAAAGGTTTTTCTTCTGTTGCCATGAAGTTTAGTGGTATCAAAACCAACGAGCAAGGTGACTTAGCAGGTAAACACACAGCAACAAGCCTGAGGGCCGGAGTTTGATCCCCAGGATTCACGTGGAAAGAGAAATGATTCTACAAGGTGTCATTGGACACCACAATGCTGTGGCATGCCCCCACACACATGCACACAGTAAATAAGTATAGTAAAGTTAAAAGAATGCTTCTTATGCAACTGGTCAGATCTAAAGTAACCTTACCTGCCTTGCTTAATTCTAGAACCTGACCCAAAAATGACCAGGAAAAGCCCCACAGTACCAAAGTTCATGCAGTTTCGGGCCAGAACCAGATATGAGATTGGTCATCTGTGCCCAGAGATCTTGCTGAACTTTTCCCTCTGGTACTTCCCCTTCCTAGAAGGTCTTAGCTTCTTGGATCCCGGTTCTATCTCTTGCCCTCAAAAATTCTGCTGGTTCAATAATTTCCCTTAATTTCTTCAGTTGAAACGTATTTGAGGCTGGAGAGATCGCTCAGCGGGTAAGAGCACTGGTTTCGTTTCCAGAGGACACAGGTTCGATCCCAGCACCATATGCCTATAATTCTGATTTATGCCCTACACCTTCAATCTTAGCACTCGGGAGGCAGAGGCAGATCTCTGAGTTAGAGGCCGCCCTGGCCTACAGAGCAAGTTCCAAGATGGACAGGGCTACACAGAAAAATCCTGTCTTGAAACAATAGCAAACTATTTGATTCCCTGCCCAGTTTATATCATTCTTATTCCAACAACAACAACAAAAAAGAAAACAAAACAAAATTAGCTTTAAAATCACATATAACCGACATGAAGGATTATTGACCATCAACAGAATGTCAGAACTAGAAGTTGGGGTGTTCACACTTAATTGAACTGAGCATGTGAGCACTGTTCCTTCTAAATCCAGTAATGCTTCAGCTGTTCTGTTCTTGTCTCCCAGCCAACAAGAAATGCTCTGGGTCAGCAGGCACCAGCATAAACAAGACTGTCTTTAAGGTCTGAGTGCCTGGTGATGTGTGGCACCTCTTCAAACAGGGTTGAAAAGCAAGAGACGAACTCATTTTGGATACTCCACAATTCATCGTTTCCCCCAGACTTCCAAGAATCAGGAGAGAGTAGAGGTTAAGTACCTACCTTAAAAATGTATAAATGCTGGGCGTTGGTGGCACACACCTTTAATCCCAGCACTCAGGAGGCAGAGGCAGGTGGGTCTCTGTGAGTTGGAGGACAGCTAGGGCTGTTACACAGACAAACCCTGTATCAAGAAAGGGAGAGAGAGAGAGAAAGAGAGAGAGAGAGAGAGAGAGAGAGAGAGAACAGAATTAAATTTAAACTTTGGTGGTACATAGACTACATCTAAGTTGTGTGCTAACCAGTATCCCTGGCTCACTTACAGCTTATTTGTCCACACTATGAGCTAGCTACTACTATTCTCATTTATTTTGTTTTTGTTTTTGTTTGTTTTTTTTTATCTAGATCACCGTTCACAACAAACCTTTGTTTGTTTTAGATAGGGTTTTCATGTAAACCAGGCTAACTTCAAACTTGATGTGTGGCTGGGGTGGACACTGCACTCCAATCTTTCTCCTGTGCTTTCTGAGTGGAGTGATCACAGACCAGAGCCATCCTCGGGGCTACTATTCTCAGTTGAAGAAACGAAGAAGGGGCTGAGCCTAGGTTCTTGGACTCTCTTGTTTGTCTCGACTAACAGGTTGAGAACCAGTGATGAAAACCTTTGGCTCCTTCTAAAACTGCAGCATAAATAGTTAAGATTTAGGTTTAATTTGCCATGTATGATTACCCCAGTGGGTGGCCCAGCCTTGTTCCGTGGCAAGTGAACTCTCAGAAAGCCACTATACTGCTGAATCTAAAATATTTGAAACTGGGATTTTCCTTTCTAGGACTAAACTTTGAAAATATTTGTGTCAGTGACAAAATTGAGTGATAATTGGTCCACTAGTGCTGATCTGAGTTCTGGTTCTGCCACTGAGTGGGTCTTGTTGTGCAAATTACTTCCCAGATTTAACAGACTCCCCCCATGAAGTGGAATTAAAAACCTGGGGACTGATATGGCCCACGGACTGCATATGGTCTGGACACCTCAGAGTCAGAGTCTGCTTGCGAGCAGAACTCCTGCTTATTTTGGTCAGCTTCTGTTATTGTGGCAGCTCCCGAGATGGCATAAAAGATGGAAACATTTATTTGGGCCAATAGTTTTACCGCTTCTGCCCCTGGTCACTCTGTTGCCATTTCATTTAAGTTTAAAAATATAAAAGGCACAAGATGAGAGGTGAGAAGGAGTGATACATTAACCATAGAGTTTATTCCAGGTGGGGGAGGCGGAGAGCAAGAGTGGGAGAGAGTGCAAGAAAGAGACAGGAAGGCAGGAGAGCCTGAGAGGAAGAGAAGAGAAGAGAGTGTAAGTGGGCGGGGTCTGCCTTTTAAAGGGTCCTCCACACCTGCGTGCAGACTGAGTTCCCATGGAACCCTGGGCTGACCAGGGTACTGCCCGAGTGGACTCTGCCAGGTAACCGGGGCAGGTCAGTATAATGCCTGAACCTTCCACACTCGCCTCTGTTCCTTTAGGCCTGTTGTAGTACAGTAGATCCCAAGGGCATGAACTAATGTCCTCACAACAGCCATGAAGTACTGTGGTGATACCTTGCTTGTACAAATAAAGCCTGCTGAGGGTCAGAGAATGGAGCTTGTCACTAGCTAACCAGAGAGGTCTGGAGGTCTGTGCAGACCGATAGGAAGTGAGATGGCAGTTAGGCCACGGGCTGTTTATTATTTATTTCCTACAGCTTTTGAAGACCCAAGTCTCCATCATGCCGAGTGCTGACCTCACTTGGGTCTTCCCTTCTGTGCTGTCTAGAACTGCATTCTGGGTTCCTAGCCTTCCTCCTCTTGTTTGAATGGGACCCACCCTCCAACAGGAGCTCAGTGGTCTTGTGAGCTGGGACACTTCAACCTTCACACCTAATTGACGGTGGCTGGCTCCTAAATTGGAAGAAAAAGAAGAAAAAAGTCTTCCAGAGTGTGAATAATCCCACGCCTTTACAACAAGAGGGTTCATGAACAGTTTTAATGGCATTAGGTTAAGAAGAAACAAACAAACAAAAATGGTTTTGGAAGGGTAACTGAACAGCTAGAGCTCTGAAGGGACCTGAAATCCCTCCTCCTAGGGTGCTTGAATTTCAAAGTGGGGTTTTAGCAGCAGGGTCCTAGAGCCAGTCATTTGCAATTCAAAGGATCCCGGGTGTCCCTGAAGAAGGGGCAGCTTGCAGCTCCAGAGTTGTCTTTCAGGCCCGCTACTGAGTGCCAGGCTGAGGGCAAACATTTAGAATTGTGATTTCTGACTAGTTGAACATTTTCTCCAAAAACCTCTGTCTGTTTTCAGGATAAAATCAAAAATTAATTAGACATTGCAGTTATGTGATCTAAGTGGGGCCCAGACCTGTACTCCAATTCCAGAGAGGCTGCACCAAGAAGACCTCAGTCTTGAGACCAGGCCCTGGCGACCAGAGAAACACTCTGTGTACAAACAAAACAAACAAAAACCTATAATCTGTCTTCAAATTTCAAAAATATCCCGAGAAGTCTGAAACCATTTGAATTTCTGATGTTTGCATTCTGTGTATTTTTCTCTCTTTAAAATATCAAGAAAAACAGGCAAGGTGGCAAATGCCTTTAAAAAAAAAAAAAAAAAAAACAGCACTTGTAGGGCGTTGGTGGCCCATGCCTTTAATCCCAGCACTTGGGAGGCAGAGGCAGGTGGATCTCTGTGAGTTAGAGGCCAGCCTGGTCTACAAGAGCTAGTTCCAGGACAGCCTCCAAAGCCACAGAGAAACCCTGTCTCGAAAAACCAAAATAAATAAATAAAATAAAATAAAACCAAACAAACCAGCATGGTGAGCTCCAGGAAACCCTGTTCTACAGAATGACTTATGTAATAAGACTCCATGAAAATAAATAAATATATATGTAATAATAAGCTTGACGACAACCAGATGTGGAGGTCTCAGTAAGCCTGAACTGCCAGAGAAGCTGAGACAGGCGGATCTTTTGAGTCCATCTGGGGCTCATCTAAGGACTGGAGACGTTGTCTTAATTAATTAACTGTTAATTAACTAAGCAAGTAAGTTATAACACTGGATAGCACTTTTAAAACTTTGAATTGTTTCACTTGGAGCGTACTTAAAACTGGTGGGGCTTTTTGGCCTTGAAATGAATGTCCTTAAGATCTGAAAAACGTGTTCTTGAATTATTTAATTTGTGATTTCCATATGTTTTGATTTTCTCTCTGCTTCTCTTAAACTTACCTTTCTTTGTTATTCCTTATTTTCCATTTGCTTTTTTTTTATTTCAGTTTAAGAGATGTCCACAGCTTTGCATTTTCTACAGCTTCAATATTAATTTTCCTTTTTAAATATTAAAGCTTTTAATTTTAAAATAGTTTCAGATTTGCAGAAATGCTGATCAGAAGATGAAAACACAACTCAATTTTCCTAAGGTGTCAAATCTTAGATAATCACAGCATACCAGTCACAACTAACAGATTAACATTGGTGTGAAAATTGTTACAATTCTATTAGCTAAGCTACAGGCTTGATTTTGAGTTTGCTTTCTTTTCCCAGTGAATGACCTTCGTTTGTTACTCTGGTCTCTAACAGCTCCTTATCCTTTCCATGTCTTTTGTGATCTTTATACTTTTTGAATAGTATGGTGAGTCATTTTTCTAGAATGTGTCTCAATTTAAAGTTGATACTTTCTCGGAATCACAGTGAGATTATGAATGTCTGGCTAAGATATAAAGAGAGGGGAGTGTTTTTCTCTGTGACTCATATAGGGGGTCCTGGTGTTTCTGTGTGCCACTATGGTTTCTGTTTTCACTTGAAAAAAATGTATTTAATCAATCCCCTGCTGTGTGTGTGTGTGTGTGTGTGTGTGTCTGTGTGTGTGCCTCTGTGTGTCTCTGTATGTGTCTTTGTGTCTCTGTGTGTGTATGTGTGTGTGTGTGTGTCTCTCTGTGTGTGTGTGTGTGTCTGTGTGTCTCTCTCTGTGTCTCTGTGTGTATGTGTGTGTGTGTCTCTCTGTGTCTGTGTGTGTATGTGTGTGTGTGTGTGTATGCTTGCCATGGCACATGTGTGATCAGAGGACAACTTTCAGAAGTCGATTTTCTCCTTCTGCCATGTAATCCTAGGAACTGAACTAAGGTCATTGGGCTTGAGAGCCATCTTTTCAGCCACTATTTTCTCCTTATAATTAATAGATATCTTATAATTGGTGCTTTTATAATATGTACAAATCCTGACTTGCATCAAACTTTTGGCCACCAATTTTAGCTGCCAATTTTAGTGGATCTTGCCTAGAACAGCTACTGTTATGTTGCTCTGATAGTTGTTTTTTCAGTTTTCCCCAGGATTTCTAGATTTTTCACTGGGATTTTTACACTCTTCAACTGTTTGTTTAGTTACTTACTTATTTACTACTCGTGTGGACAGGCATGGGCTATTGTGTGTGTGGAGATCAGAGAATAACTTGTGGGAATCCATTTCCCTCTTCACCCAGGTGGGTCCGGGGAAATCCAGCTCAGGTTATCAGCCTTGGCAGTGGTCACCTACCCAGTAAGCCATCTTCCTGGCCCTCGTCTTTTAATTTGTTATTTGTTTAGCTTTGGACGTTGGGTGACCACAATTTAATTTTCAGTGGTGGTTTGGATAAGAATGACTTCCATAGGCTCATACATTTGAGTGCTTGGTCTCAAGTTGGTGAAACTGTTGGGGGAGGATTAAGAGATGTGGCCTTGTTGGAGGAGGTGAATTACCAGTGGGATGGGGGAGACTTTGAGGTTTCAAAAGCCCAAGCCATTGCCAATTATCTCAGTCAGTTTGCCTCATGCTTGTGGATTGTATGTCAGCTCTCAGCTACTGCTCCAGCACCATGCCTGCCGATGTGCGGCCTTGCTCCGTACCATGATACAACCCCCAAATTAAATGCTGTCATTTATAGCTTTCCTTGGTCATGGTATGCTGTCAGAACAATAGAAAAGTAACTAAGACATATATCTGTGTTTTAAAATGCCCCCTTTCCTGCCCCGTTTTCATAACACCCTGACCTAGTTTAGGGTTACAAAGTCTTCTTTCACTTTTCTATACTTAGGATTATTTGTTCTCTTTTTTGTGTGAGCATGTGTGCCCTTGAATGTGAAGACCAGAGAACAAACAACACTTAGCTGCTCTCCACCTTGGATGTTTTTATAATATTTAATACAGCATTGTCAAAAGAAAGAATGAAAGAGAAAGACTATCACAGGAACGAAGAAGGGACCCCTAGGAAATAACATGGACGTGTCATGTTCGCATCTCCAACACACACTTCTGAGTCGCCAGTCTTACCTTTCACTCTCTTCAATCATCGAACTCAACCATGAAACAAAGGAGCAGAATCCCAAGCTCATAGCACTAAAAGAAAAGAAGGCACTGAGCTGATAAGTCATGGACCCTGCCCTTAAGAATTAAGTCTAGACAAAGAGACAGGATGTGCGTCTATTCACTTAGCTAAAATTCCTACTTAACAAAGCAAGGAGATGAATGCCTTGGGGAAGTAGAGGTCAGTGTTCTGGGAGCCCAGAGCCTGGCCTAAGCTGGATCCTGTTTGCTTTTGGCTTTGAAGAGACCTGTGCCTGCTCAGCGGTCTGTCCCCCACTGAGTTGCATTTCCAATGTCAGCAGGTTAGCATTTTCACACTAATGTCTGTGACTTGTACCCACAAGAATACTTATTTTGAACTTACCTCTTGTATTACTTGGAGTTCTCTGGAGACGAAGAACTGGCTGAATGAATCTGTAGCTACATAACCTTATTTGTTAGAATGGCTTACACATTACGGTCTGATTTTCCAAAAATGCTCTTTCAATGGAAAGTCCAATAATCCTGTAGTTCAACCCAGAAGGTTGGATGTCTCCACTGGTCTACAGCACACACCAGAATCCTGAAGCAGGAGACTCTGCCAGAGTGAGGGTGAGCAAGCAAAGAGCCAGGGTCCTTCTCCCGTGCCTTTTCCATAGAATGCCAACCAGAAGCTGTGGTCAAGATTTAAGGTAATCTTCCTGCCTCAAAAGATCTGGATTTAGGGTGGGTTTCCCATTTCAAATAACCAAGAAAATCCCCTCCCAGGGTTTTAGTTCATCCCAGCTGACAAACAAGAATAGCCACCACACTTCTCTGTGAACTAAAACTGTTATTAGTATCTAATCATTTTATGAAATTTAATGTTTAAATTAACTTTCAGTCACCACACTGTTAACATCTGTCTTTGTTATACAACATTCTTACTGTTTTAATTTTCTAGGCTCACGTAAGTCCCATAAGAGAAAAAAATGTGTGTGTCCACACATATACGATCTATGTTTATTTTCTTTGAGTATAAAAGCTATTCACTTCCTCAGAGGCTGAGATTAAGTAATATGTTTAAAAGGTCATTCATAGTTCATTTTCGGATAATGGGGATAGTGATTTTTCAAATTCATTCCAATGTGTTCCTGTAATAGATTTTCTTAGAATGCCGAGTATTTGTTCTACACTAAAAACGCTATGTTCATGACATGCGAGCTCACCCTCCTCGCCACTGCTAGGAAGGAACCTGACAAGTGTTCTGCTGTCTAACCAGACCCAGGCATGAGTCAGAACAGAGACAAGACCTGACCCAGAGGTTGACAGGAAACTAACCAGCTGACCAGAGAATCAAAGTGTCGGTCTGGTCCAGTCTAGACCCATCCCAGAGAGACAATAAAACAAGACACTTGGCACTGGCAGTGAAGCAGGCCAGCTTCTGCATGGAGAGCTAGAACATTCTGTTTTAGGAATTTGAGGAAATAGAACTTAAAACAGCCAAGAACTAATTAACCTTTGATACATGGAGGGAAAACCAGGGCTGGACAGTACCTACAACAGTAAAAACAGATTTTAGTCTAAGCCTACTAAGTTACTAGATAAGAGCTCTCAGGACAGGAACTATCTGGGCTTGCACGCTGCATGGGGAAGTGGAGTTTACTACAAAGGACCAGGAAACAGGCCAGAGACGGAACACACTAAGAACAAGTGATGAGAATCACTCTCAGAGATTGCAAATCAGGGAAAGGTGTTCCTGTGGGAATACCAGAGAAACCGTGGCCCAGCAAAAAAGTAGCTTCAGAGTTCTGACAACAACGTATGCCATAGCTAAATCTGCAGGCATACATTTGCTGTCTCTTGTTTCACATCTTGTACAAATTTTAAAATGTCTTCAGTCAAGGCAGAGGTTGAGAATTTATTACCCCAGTTCTGTCCAAAACTGTAAATAAAATAATTATTTTAAAAACCAATTCCTTAATCCCAGCACTCGGGAGGCAGAGGCAGATGGATCTCTGTGAGTTCGAGACCAGCTTGGTCTACAAGAGCTAGTTCCAGGACAGGCTCTAAAGCCACAGAGAAACTCTGTCTGGGAAAAAAAAAATCTTGGCCCCATTTTTTGTCGTTTTGTTTTGTTTTTCAGTAGAACAGCAAGCAATGAATTTTGTGTAAACTGACCCTGGAGATTCTTGCTCTAGCCAGAACAGGGAGGATAGACATCCCCGGGGGGGGGGGGGGAATGACTGAAGATTAGATACCTTGCTTTTGGATTCTTGAGAAACTGGTTTAGTAAGGTTCCTTACAAGGGAGTGTGCAGGACCCAGGAGAAGAGTCAAGGGTCAGGAAACTGACCTAAGTATGCTCAAAACTGGTTTGGAAGACACTCAAAAATCATAGAATTGATGTTACAAAGGATTACCAATGGATTTTCTTAGAAGATGGTAACTCACACAAAGTAGGATTTAGCTAAGGGAAACACTGGCTCTAAAATACCACACAGTAGTGTGTTAGCCAGCCCTGGTAGAGACAAGCAAAGTTTACAAGTCTAAGACATAAATGCTTGTTCACCAGGACTGACCAGTATTAGTTAGGCTCGTCCCCAAAGACCATGTCTCTGACATACCCAGAGGGCAACAGGGAATAGCACTGAGTCACAACAAATGTTAAGTTCTGGGCTCCCATAAAGCCCACAGTTGTCTTCTTGAGAAAGAAAAACACCAACTCAGCTAGAAATCAAGGTGTCTATAATCATGATCAGCCTACCTGGTATGCTGGTGAAATAGTGGCGCAGACATTATCTGATTGGATGTAACACCCACTCCAGGAGATGGAACCTAGACCTACACTGTTTGGGTGGTCAAGACCCTGAGACTAGATAGGCCGTGGGTCTCAGGGAAAACCCAATACTCCTATTCTGCTTAAAGAACGAAGCAATAAATGATCTCTGACAGATTTGTGCTATCCTCACAGATCAGTGTCTTACTCAGCCATCAAAAGAGAAGCTTCCTCTTCCGGTGGATGGGAACAAGTACAGAGACCCACAAATGGACAAGGCAGAGAGTGCCCAGCTTTGGAACGTTCAGTCCTAAATGGGATGGCTTCATCTAAGCCTCTCCTCCAGACTTACTGAGGCAGCTAGCGATACAGAAGAAGAGGCAGAGAGATGGGTGTCACCAAGGAGCAGCTCTTTAAAGCAAATCCTTTTAGTTCTGGGAACATTAACAGCACTTTATAATGACTTGCTGTGAGTTTATATATCTTAACGTTCATTAGCGATCCACATTAGACTACTTAAAATGCCATTTTGAAAAGTAATACTTAACGAAGCAAGATTATACAACTGAGCTTGATAAAATTCACTTAATCAAAACTTGATTCAACAGCGGGGTAGTTTCTTCAGTATCTGGCAATCAAGTTCATCCAGCTGTATTTTTGGGACATGAACATTGTCCATTTTGAGCATTAACTGGTTAAAATGTAAAAGAAGAAGATGTATCAGGATTTAGAGTCACATTAAAGGAGCGAGCACAGAATTGTATGTTAAAGAATGAATGATTAATTTCAAAGCAAAACTCGACTTCTGTATTCATAATTATTGTGCATTACCTATTTCATTTCTGGCCTGCATTCAGGCTACTTCATCCGTGAGTAGTTTAGTTATAACTCCTCAAACAGAACTGATTTGAACCTGAGTGTGGGATTTCCACAGAGAAAATATGAGAGAACATTTGAGAGAAGCCGAAGCAGACTGAGCAAGCTGCTCAGAGGCTAGGACAGCGTGTGTGAAGGGTGTGCTGGGGTGTTGGCTCTCAGTCAGGTACCCTCAACTTCTACAATTGTGCTCTGTAACTGCTCCATCCGTTTCCTGGTGCTCCTGCCAATCCTGAACTTTACCACAGTGCCCCTGGCATTTATTAGTGCAGTGTCTTTTATTATACTGTTTTCTTCTGTTATTATGGAATTATTTAAGGTCTATAATTTCTTGAAATTCTCTTTTACTCAATCTAGTTCTTATCATTATCAGGCTCCTCCTAGGGGGCAACTAAATATTTTCGAGTAAGATTTATATTCAGGTATAAGACTTGCCATGTTGCTCCATGATTTTGGCAAATATAAATACTGAATCTAGTGTGTGAAGGAACCATGACTCACACCGCTGCAGTTGTTCCACATTCTTTATGACATTGTTTTATTTTTCCAAAATTAAATGCTCATTTAAATATTTCAGTCTTTGAACCGCATACTAGTTTTCCTAGGATGGCAGTAACAAAGCTAAAGTTAGTGTTTGCTGATGCAAGTTTCTGTCCAGCCCTGTCCCAAGCCGTTTAGTCTCAAATAAACACACAGAGGCTTATATTAATTATAAACTGTTTGGCCAATGGTTCAGGCTTCATATTGGCTGCTCTCTCTTAATTATTAACCATTTCTATTCATCTGTGTATCTCTATGTGGTCTTCGATTACCGGAGAATGCCCGGGTATCCTATCTTCCTGGTAACTACGTGGCGTCTCTCTTGAGACTCACTCTATGTTTCTCTTCCCAGCTTTCTCCTAGTCTGGTAGCTCAGCCTATACTACCTGCCTGACTACAGTCCTGCCTGTCCATTGTGTGAAGGAGCTTTATTCATCAACCAATAAGAGAAACACATTCACAGCATACAAAAGGACATCCCCATCAACTGCTTTAATAAAAAAGAAATATATTCCTTCACTATTGCAGAGGCTGGTTCAGGGTATAAGTAGGGCAGAGTTTGCTCAGTGCTCTTACTAATCTCAATGCCTCACAATATTTGGATCCCTGGATTTGAAGCTGTATCACTCAGTTTCTCTTTTATCAAAAAGTTTTCTTTCCCATATGATTCTCTGTGTTCTCTCCTGTCTTAGGATTTTATTTTTGGAAAGAGACATCGTGACCACAGCAGCTCTTACAAAGGAAAACATTTAATTGGTGCTGGCTTACAGTTCAGTCCATTATCATCATGGCAGGAAACATGGCAGCCTGCAGGCAGACATGGTGCAGAGAGGCAGCTGAGAGTTCTACACCCTGATCTGCAGGCAGCAAAGGAGAGACGAGTGCTGGGCTTAGCTTGAGCATCTGAGACGGCAAAGTCCATCTCCACAGTGACACACTCCCTCCAACAAGGCCACACCCACTAATAGTGCCACTCCCTATGGGCCAAGAATTGAACATGAATCTATGGGGGCCATTCCTAACCAAACCACCACACCTCCTTTTCTAATAGGATTTAAACAGAATCCGATTTAAGGCCACCTTATCTGGTGTGGCCACAGCTAGCACATTTCATCTACAAAGATATTTCCATGTCTTGCCTTTAAAGATGAATTCTAGGAACACTCTTCACTAACCATGGGCCCCTTTTTAGCACCCTTTCTCCTGTTCCCTCTGCTTATTTTCTTTCTCTGTACAGTAATCAGTTACCGAATAAGCAATGAGCTGACTGGGTTCTTAGTTGTCATGGATGACCTTCCACAAGTCATTCCTTGCAACATTTTTCTCAGAACTCAGAAACAATAAGGCCACCAATAACTCATGTAGATGCACTATGTTTGTCTTGAGTGTGCTTATTAGTCAGGCTTCATATATTTTCTGGGAGTCTTTGTGTATCTTTAATTGTCTTGCTACTTTGGGGCTTGCCAAACTTTAAAGGTCAGTGAGTGAATGCATTTTTCATAATTTTAAATGAATGTTTTCATTTTCAATAAGATTTTCGAAGATGGAAAAGTATCGTTGCCTTTTCTCATTTTTAAATAATTGGACATTTTCCTTTCTTTATATTTTCACGCAGATACTTATTGTCTCTGAGCAAAGAGTTGGCGTTGACCAATGTCTAGTGAAGCAGTGTTGAGGCACAAGTGATAGGCTGTAATGAAGATGATGATGCCACCGTTGTATTAGGGAGAAGAAGGAATTTGAATTTTAATAATACCCCCATCACCGGAGTCCAAAAGCAGATCTCCTAGTGTGTTCAGGAAAACCTAATGAGCTCTTCTGGGATTTTTGGTCTGGAAACTAGGAAATACAGATGTGGTCAGAAGGCCACAGGCATGGTGCCACCCCACAGTGTAGCCACAGACTCAGAGGAACCCACACAGGAAGTGTGATGCTGCATCACCCAATTTTCATCAGTGTAACAAAATATCTGACTAAACAGACTAGAAGAAAGGTTTATTTTGGATCTTAGCAGAGATTTCGGGTCCACATGCAGCTGGATAGTTACATGGCAGCAATATTGTATCTCTACCTCATGGCATTGTGGAAGGAAGAGAGCATGTGTGAGAGATCAATCTACACAGCCCCTGAATATGTACTTTCTATGAATAAGAATTGGTGGAGGGGACTCAATACCTAAGCCTCAATACTCTATGCCTGATCCCCAAAAGGTTCATCGAATATATAATACAAAATGTATTTGTGTATGCAGCCAATTTCCAAATATCTCCATAATCTTTTTTGGCATAGGTCTATTTTTTTATTAATTTATTTTTTACATTCCAATCCCAGTTCCCCCTCCCTCCTCTCCTCCTACTTCCTCCACTTCCCCCCTCTTCCTATCTGCTCCTCAGAGAGGGTGAGGCCTCCCCTAGGAAGTCTACTAAGTCTGTCCCATCATCTCGTTGAGGCAGGACCAAGGCCCCTCTCCACCCCCACACCCCTGTGTCTAGGCTGGGCAAGGTGTCTCTCCATATAGAATGGGTTCCACTAAGTCAGTTTGTGCATTAGTGTTAGATCTTGGACCCACTGCCAGTGACCTCATATATTGTCCCAGTCACACCATTGTCACCTATGTTAAGGGAGTCTGGTTTGGTGTTATGCAGATTCCCCATTTGTCAGACCTGAGTCAGTGAGCTCTCACTAGCTTGGGTCAGCTGATTCTGTGGGTTTCCCCATCATGGTCTTGACTCTTTTGTTCATATTATCCATTCTCCCTCACTTTGACTGTACTCCAGGAGCTTGGTCCATTGGTTAGTTGTGGATTTCTGCATCTGCTTCCATCTGTTTCTGGAAGAGGGTTCTGGCTTCTCTGGGGTTGTGGATTGTAGGCTGCGTATCTTTTGCTTTATGTCTGGTATCCACTTATGAGTGAGTACACACTATGTTGGTCTTTGTGGTTTTGGGTAACCTCATTCGGGATGGTTTTTTTCTAGTTCTGTTGCATCCCCATAATCTTAACATCAGCATTATTCAAAAACCAAGCTCAAAATCTGTACTCAGGCTCAAAGCAAACTTTTAGCTTTAAGTCTCTGCAAAAACCAAAACCAAGTTACAGACTCTCGGGATAACGTGGGACAGAAAAAGCATACCACCTTGAGATAGACAGATCGGAGGCTGAGGATGAAGGAGAACATCCAAGGCCAAACACCAAGCCAGCAGGAAAAATGTTAAATCTTGTAGCCCCATTCAGCATTTTGGCCACAGTATGTCATGATGCGGGCTTCGGTGGGCTTGAACAGCCCGATCACTGCAGCCTTAGTGGCTGCAGTCCACATGGCCTCTCCTCCGGGCTGACTGTGCTTGATACCTGCAGCTTCCCCAGTCTCCATTCTTGGCATCTCAAACTTGCCAAGGTCACCTTTGCTTGGGTGTCACCTTTATAGCCTCACATACTCAAGGGCAGCCTGCAAGAATCCTGGCTCTAATATATGTTGTTTGCCCTCCCTTATCTTCCGCTGAGATTTAGAAGGAGGCACTCATGATGCTGTAACTCTTAAATTATCTGTTTCTGGTGTACTGGCTGGTTTTGTGTGTCAACTTGACACAAGCTGGAGTCATCAGAGGAAGGAGTCTCAGCTGAGGAAGTGCCTCCTTGAGATCCAGCTGTAAGTTATTTTCTCAACTAGTGATCAACGGGGGTGGGCCCAGCCCAGGGTAGGCAGGGCCATCCCTAGGCTAGTGGACCTTGGTTCTATAAGAAAGCAGACTGAGTGAGTCAGTCACCAGCTCCTGCTTCCAGGATCTTGCCCTGTCTGGGTTCCTGCTCTAACTTCCTTCAGTGGTGAACAGCAATGTTGAAGTGTAAGCCAAATAAACCCTTTACTCCCCTACTTGTGTTATGGTCATGCTGCTTTATAGCAGCAGTTGAAACCCTAAGGTAAATCTGGGTGGTGGTGGCGCACTCCTTTGATCTCAGTACTCAGGAGGCAGAGGCAGGCGGTTCTCTGTGAGTTTGAGACCAGCCTGGTCTACAAGATCTAGTTCCAGGACAGCCTCCAAAGCCACATAGAAACCCTGTCTCAAAAAACGAGAAAAGAAAAAGAAACCCTAAGATAAATTGGTACTAGCATAGTGTGGTATTGCTGTGACAGATTTTGGGAGGACTGTGGAAGGACTTTGGAACTTGGGACTGAAAGAGCCATTGAGCATTAACAGCTCTGTAGGAACTTGGAAGATAAGAATGTTGAGAGCATTGGGGAAGGTGGAGGCCTGGCTTGTGAAGTTTCAGAGGGAACATTAAAGACTCTACCAGGGCTGTTTGCTATTTTGATTTAAGATCCCGTGGTTCTGGTTAGCTGGGACTGAAGAATCAGCTGTGATTAACAAGAAACTAAACTACTGAAATGAAACCTTTACGTTACTGGGACAATTGATGCTGGTTAGCAGTAGATGAGAAATTAGCGGTGATTAAAGAGACCAGCATCACTGAGATGAAATCTTCTGGGAAGTGTATCCTGAAAATGCAGAGAAGCTGTGTTCCAGAGGCGGCCATGGTTGTAGTTCATGCTGGCAGCAGGACTTGGTCATGTGTCAGAGTCACCCAGGTGGTACTGGTTTTGAAGGCATGAAGGAGTCATGGAGAGCTGAGGCTTGGCCCTGTGAGAGGCCAGGAGAGGCCAATGGTGAAGGTGCAGTCTCAGTGGCAGTTGAAGGCCCAGGACTAAATGGTTCATGCAAGGAAGCTGAGGCTCAGCACCATGAAGAGAGCCTCTGAGAGGCTGTTGGTGAAAGTGTAGTCCACAGTAACTGACTCCAGCATTTTGGAGATCTCAGCAGCATGGGATGACCACCAAGAACAGCAAAAGCCAGGGGGTGGAGCCAGCTGGAGCTTAGAAGACAAGCTGTGTGTGCTGCAGAGGGTGGAGCCAGAGAAGTAACCCAAGCCCTTTGCAGGAGTCAAAAGATCGTGAATGAATCCCAGACAATTGGACATTGAATTATTTATACCGTTGGATCTTGGTTTTGTTTGGTTCAGATAAGGTGCCCTGGTTCTTCCCTCTTGAAGAAGGCATTTAATTTTGCTTTTAAAAGGGTCCCCCAGCTGAAAGACTTGAACTTTTGAAAATGTTTGGCTGTTTTAAAGAGACTGAAATTTTAGTGTGTTTAAATTTGTAAAGACTGTGGGATTTTCATGGTAATTTTGGTGACCACAAATTTATTCACTGTTCAAAGTTAAAAATAGACTTCCCATCTCTTTATGGCAGGTAGACTTACAGTCTGGAGGCAGGTGTTCACTGAGGCGCGCAATGTTGCAGCGAGCAGGAAGACAGAGGTGTTAGATTCATGATAAACTTCTATCCAGGTCAAGGAGGAATCCATTCTCCAGTCGTTAAAGTGGTGAGTAACCTTACTTAGCTTTCAGAAAAATGTACATAAATTTCAGAGGAGCACGGGAAGACATCTTTTTTAAATAAATGTACACACAATGAAGGTAGAGAGTGGGGGGGAGGGGCAGGGAATGGTGCATCTCTTTTCTCTGTACCAGGGAGAGTCTCGTTTTTTGTTTTTTTTTTTTTAAACCTATTTTATATTTATGCTTACATAGTATCCCCTAGGTATTTTAGAGATGTAAACTCTTGGGTTCCATCCCAAGTTTTAGTCTGAGCCTCTGGAGATTGGGTGTAGCAGTTTGAGACTTTTTAAGCTAACTTCCATGATGAAGAGGGTACTGATAAAGTCCAGTCTGTGTGGAGAAGATCCACAGTGGGCCAGGTGAAGACTTTAATAGTCTTTGAGTTAAAAGTCACCCGCTATTCTGCCAGCATGTTACCTACAATTAATGGGCAAGAAGTGAAGGCATCTAAAAATCAAAGATGTAGGAGTCTCGTTTGACCATGACAGCCAAATCTCAACAACTGGCAATGAAAGAAAACCAGACACAACAGAAAACAAAACTATGCTGATTTCTTTTTCTTAGTTTTACATATTTTTATTTATTTTAAATTTCTATTCATTTTACATACCAACCACAGTTCTCTGTCTCTCCCCACTTCCTCCCCCTCCCAAAGCCCATTCTCTAACTCATGAAACATGGCTGATTATTTGTTAATTACTAAATCAAAGGCAAAGAGGCAATCCAGTGGACGAGCTCCCTGTTCCCCTGATGGGCCTTTTTGATCTCTAGTAGGAGTCAGGTTTTTACTACCTTCTCAATTGTGGATGCAAACTCCAGCCACCTGAAGATTCGTGTAAGGACAGAAATTGTGCTGGGACATTGAGCACAAGGGGAAGACAAACTGCTCTCTGGCTAATGAGTTCACAAGAGCAGCTGGGGTAATCCCTGCTCCCTTTTTTTAGCAGGGGCCAGAGCCTGTCAGAACAAGACCATCAGAGACGCAGCTAAATTTCTAGGCTTGGGGCCAAAGAGACTATCCTGAGACGTCGTTATGCATGGCAATTTATGCACTCTTGGAAAACTGGCTTCAAAGGCCACTGAGACAGCTGCAGCTCTTGCAATACCACTCAGTCCTAAGACATCCCCCTGAAGCGAAGTCAGGAGACCCTGAATTAGTAGGCACTCTGGGTGATCCCGTGGTGGACTCTCCACATCTTATGAGAAGCCCCCAGCACCTACCTCCACTTTGTTCAGTGGCTTATCATGGATATACTATAGTTTACCTGGGATCTGGAAGTGGTAAAAACTTGGAAACTTGAAACTGAAAGGCAATTATGCCTGCTCTATTTGAGAAAAAAAAAATGCCTAGAGATGGAGAAAACTTCTGGTAGATTTTTAGGACTTTCACCCCAAATTAGACAAGGGTTTTGCCTAAGCTGGAACCAACAATGTTCTGAGGGGGTAAAATTCAACTTGGCAGATATGTGACTCCTTGAAAATCTTGTCTCCCACTTTTTGGACTTTGAGAAAGGGGAGATGAGAGTGAAGGCCATGGAAATCAACAAGGATTAAAGTGTGGAAGACCACACAGTAAGAAGAATCAACAAGATAGGTGGGGGTGGGGGGTGGGGTGGCGCACGCCTTTAATCTCAGCACTCGGGAGGCAGAGGCAGGCGGGTATCTGTGAGTTCGAGACCTACAAAGCAAGTTCCAGGACAGCTTCCAAAGCCACAGAGAAACGCTGTCTCAAATAAAACAAAATCAACAAGAGGAGGTGCCCCTCACTAAAAGCCTCTGTAGAAGGGGAACTTCAATCTACAAATTAGGAGACCACCCAAGGCAGAGGTGAGGGTCATTACCCCAGAACAGGAAGTCTTCCGTAGATGACTGAAAAAAAAATTTACTGATAAGCTTCTCTGACAACTTCATTGATGTAACTCTCCATGTAACTGTCTAGAAGCGAGCCTAGTGTACTTTGTTTTCTTTGTTCTGGTGAAGAACACACAGTGGTCACAGGAAAAGTCACAGAAAATCAAGTGTATTCAGATCTTATTTCATACTTTATTTCATGCTGATGCTTTTTTTTTTTTTAAGTCTTGTTATTCCATCAAATGTGTTCTTGTGAGATGTTATTTTTCTTCTCTGGTATGTGCGTCCGTGTTCGTTTACTATCAAGTAGGACCCAAGTTCAATTAACTTTGTTAAAGTTAACAAAACTTCTGTTAAAGTCCAGGCATTGTACAGTGCTGGAAAGACCAGTAAACGATAACTTGCTACTCTTCCACAGGACCCAGTCTCAGCTCCCTACACTCACAAAGTAGCTAACAACACCCAGTCACCCAGGCCCAAGGAATCACATACTCTCTTATAATCCCTCAGGCACCAGTATAAATGCATACATACAGACAAAATACATGTACATATAAAAATGAAATAAGTCTTAAAATCATTGAAAGCTTTTTTTTTTTTTTTTTTTTCCTTCTCTGGCTGCTCAACAACTGCCACCATGCCTGACACAGCACCACTCATTCTTAACCTGGGTGTTTATGCCTAACCTGTGCTGGGGGAAGGCGGGAGTGTCCTTCACCTGAGGATGGCCACAGTACTGAAGACAGAAATAAATGTGGGAAAGCTAGCCAAAACGTACAAAGTCACACCAGATACCATCTTTGTGTTTGGATTCAGAAGCCATTATAATGGTGGCAAGGACAAATGACTTCTGCATGACTTATGATTCTTGGGGTTATGCAAAGGAGAAATGAGCTTACACAGACTCAAAAGACATGACCTTTATGAGCAGAGAAAGAACACCAGAAAACACGGAAAGCAACACAAAAACAGAATGAAGGTTATAGGGATTGCAGAGGCCAGTGTCGACGCTGGCAAGAAGCAAAAGGAGTGGAGACTCTGCAGTGACCTGGTCTGTGTGATGGTGCAAATTTCTGAGGGCTAATAAACCACAAAACCTTAAAATAATTGATTAAAAAATGAATGCACCTGTTGCAAACATACATGGAACTTCACAAAGGAGGGCTCAGACTCCCAAGCTAAAACTTCTCTAGTGCTAATTGGCAATCACTGTAGCCTATCTTTAAACTATATTTTGCAAAAAACGTTTAGCTGTTTTCTTTACTAACGTTCTCAGATATGAAGGAAACAGCTTTTAAGTTGATATGAAGATACCTGTGTGGACTATCTTGGACATCCAAAGATAAATTCGTGAACATTTCAAGGTGGTCAGATTTCACCTAGGGGCTTCCAAGTGAACCTCTACTTTAAGAGGCAAACTCTTCCTTTTTCTAATTTTTTTTTTTGACTCAGTCACAGTTCTAAAGCAAATTTTAACCATTAAGTTAATGCCTCTAAAGACAGCTGCAGTCGGGCATTGGTGGCGCACGCCTTTAATCACAGCACTCGGGAGGCAGGGGCAGGTGTTATCTCTGTGAGTTCGAGGCCAGCCTGGTCTCCAGAGCGAGTGCCAGGACAGCCTCCAAAGCTACCAAAACCAATAAATAAATGAAAGAAAGAAAGACAACTGCAGCTTCATTAGTAGTGACTTGCCCAAGGACAGTGGGCTGATTCTCTTCCACTTAGTTTAGGGGAACAAAGCCAAGAGGACACACCTCGTTTTCTTTTGCTATGAAACTTTTAATGACAGCAAACACCAAAACTGCTCAAACTGGTGTTCCTGTGTAGCTTCCTAAGCTACATAGATTCTCATAAAATAAGCCCATCGACCGTGTGGAGAGGTGAAAAGTAAAAAAAAAAAAAAAAAAAAAAAAACCAAAAAGACCCAAACATTCTTACACCGAAGTGTGGTGAGAAAGGAACTCCGTTTACCCAGAAGCATTACTTAACCTAATAGCAAATTACGAGGTGTCCCTCCCACCGCCAATGTTTTGCACGTGTTGAAAACCTGCATCTTGTCTTTCTCCCCGCACACTCGGTCCTAGGCGCACGGTACTGTGAGAGAAACCGAAGGAAACTTGAGCGCTAACACGTTTGCGGGACACCTCCGTGCGTGCTGAGAAGGGGACACCAGAGGGAAAGGTGCAAACTTGAGTAACTGCGGGGAGGAAGCCCGAGCCGTGGGGTCTCAGAGGGCGGGTGACGCAGCCGGCCGCGACTCGGTGGCAAGTCCTTTAGAGTCCCTGGCCGAGCGGCGGGGCTGCCGAGCCCTGCACGGACTCCGGGGGCGGAACCGGGCACGCGGGAACCGAGCGGGGGCCGGCGGTCTGCTACCCGTTCCCTCCGGCCCCCAAGACACGCCATCAAGTCGGGGAGCCGCCGTCAAAGCCGCCCGGAGGGCACGGGGCCCGGTGGAGGAGCTCGCCGTCCTCCCGGGCACCGGGCACGCTTCTGCATCAGCCCCTGTCTTCCGCCGCGGCCACACGGCCGGACGAAATCCCCGAGGGACCCGCGTCGCCGCCGGAAGTGCGTCACTAGAGCGGGCCCGGCCACAGGCCGGACCGACCGCGGAACCAGGCCCGGGCTTAGTCTAGAGCAGACGCGCGTCTGGGCCTTGGAAGCCGGAGCGCGAACGCCGCGGGGAACCGAGGGCGGGAGACCGCGGCGAGGACAGGAAAAACGCGGAACCGCGAGCGTACGCACTGGGCGACGGCCGCGCGCGGAGGAGGGGCTCGGGCGGCGTGCGTCACTTCCGGCCGCTCGGGCGGCGAAGGGCGGCGGGTGTGTGTGGGAGGAGAGGTCCCGGCGGGCGGGCGCCCAGGCTCCAGGCCCGTTTGGAGGCCCCGGAGGGCGCGCTTCAGCCTCGACCTTTCTGACCTCCGAGGTGGGCGCGGCAGCGATGCTCGCCCGGCCTGCCTGCCCGCCTGCGGGGTGGGCGGCCCGGCTGCTCCCCTCCTGCCCTCTAGGGAAGTGTAAATCCGCCCCAGGCTTGCGGGGTTCAGCACGCTGATTGCACCCGAGTGGAAGGATTCACGTGTGAAATTGTCCAGGAATAAATTCACTTACCAAGGAAGTTGACCCTGTGCGCTGCCACATGATTTCAATATCCAAGATAAAAGAGAATAGAAAGTTACTGGGGGAGCACTAAGAAACAAAAGTAACCTTTAGTGATGGATGTTAAAGTTCTCTCTGAGGAGCATTTTTAAATTTTTATATGAATGAGTGTTTTGCCTGAATGTATATCTGTTCACCATGTGTTGCAGCAGCCAGAGCTCTTAGCCGAGGACTCACTCCTCCAGCCCCTTGAAGAGCCTATTTTTTGCTATTGCGAGAGAGTGGTTCTTAGTAGAAGTTTTTTTTTGTTTTGTTTTGTTTTTTTTTTTTTTTGTCATTTGCATGGATGTAGAAAATTTTAATTCCGACTCTAATTTCTTTGGTATTTTACTAGAGAACCCGTCTTGTATCAGTTATGACAGTGTATGTTCCGTTGAAGTCACAGGTCATAAATTAGAATAAGATAGTTCCGAAAGCAAAGTTGCAACCTAGATGTACTGTGATGTCATTCATTTAAAATATCTGAATGATATTTTAATATCATTTAATATATGCTAAGGGGAGGGATAATTGTTTTCAGGTTTTTTTTTTCCTTTCAAAAAAGAAAAACCAGTCACCGAGTATAATTTATGACCCTTATCTGGAGTGACAGACCAAAATGCCACTTGCATTTGAAAGTCAAGAGTTTTACTTTGTCCTTAGTGTGAAATAAAAGGTTGTGATACACATGTAAGTCTGGGCACTAATGCTCCTAACACTGAGGGTAGTAGTGTCCATGTACATTCTTCCACAATATCATTTATTGTGAAATAATTGTTTTAAAACCACGAGGCCAGATATAGAATAGATGCTCAATAAATGTCTATGTTTGGAAGCAATAAAGTATAATAAAAGGCAAACACTTATGAATCCAACTTATATTAAGATTTAGATTCTCGTCAGGCAGTGGTGGCACACACCTTTGATCTCGCACTTGGGAGGCAGAGGCAGGTGGATCTCTGTGAGTTCGAGACCAGCCTGGTCTACAAGACCTAGTTCCAGGACAGCCCCCAAAGCCACAGAGAAACCCTGTCTCAAACCTCCCACCCCCCAAAAAAGATATAGATTCTCAAATTTACTATTACTCCCTAATTCATCTTCCTGAAGGTCCCAGCAACCTGACAATCCCTGGCTTTTAAAAAGTATGATTTCCTGTTTACATCTTCAAGGTTTTATTTTTAAAATTACTCATATGTGTGTATCTGTGTTGAATGAGTGTTCATGTGTGTGCAGACCTGTGGAGGCCAGAAGAGGACTTGGGGTTCCCTGGGGCTGGAGTTAAACTTGGGTGCTGGGAACCAAACTTGTGGCCTCTCCAAACTGGTATCTATTTCTTTTTAAAGCACAGCTTAGAGTAGTATACACATGTACTTGGCGTTGCATGATATCAGGGAGTTTTAGTTTTTTAGCTGGCTTCACGACTCTGTGTTTCTAGATTCCAAGTTGTGTCATGTTTCATCAGTTCACATCATTGCTATCTAATATGACACTATGAATAGACTGTACTTTTGTGTCTGTTTTCTTGATAATGGCCATTTGGATGATTCCCAGCCTTTTGTTAAAAAATACTGACTTCTTTCAGTCATACCACAATAACCATGTGAAGAATCCTTTCAGAGTTTGGCATATGAATATTTCATTAAAACTGACGAAATTACTCTATGCATTCTTATATTTGAAAGCATCACAAGACGGCCTAGCAAATGGTAAATGTTCAGTAATATTGGTTATTACTTTAAAATATTTTGTTTAGCTGGGCTATGGTGGTGCACACCTTTAATCCCAGAACTCAGGAGGCAGAGGCAGGAGGATCTCTGTGAGTTCAAGGCCAGCCTGAACTCCAGAGCTTGTTCCAGGACTGTTAGGTCTGTTACACAGAGAAACCATCTCTCTCTCTCTCTCTCTCTCTCTCTCTCTCTCTATATATATATATATATATATATATATATATATATATCTTCAGCTTTGAAAGTTACCCTTACGTGAAGTAATATTTATAATTTTAGCTATAGCATTATATTCAACTTTAATATTAAAGCTTCTATAAGTTTCTTTTATATTTTTAATTTTATTTTTAATTACCTGGGTGTGTATGTATCTGTGTTGGGCACCTTTGAGTGCAGGTATCTTTGGAGGCAGGAAGAGGACATTAGATCCCTAGAGCTGGAGTTACAGGTAGTTATGAGCCTTCATATGGGTTCTGTGAACAGAACTCTACATCTTTTGGATATTGAAATACTACCATGAATAGTGAGTATACATATGTTATTTAGTACCCCTTTCAATGATTTGGGGGCCGAAAAGGATAAAAATGGTTTGGTTTTATGAAAAGTTTGTGTTTAAGTTCTTGAAGAATCATCAAAACTATTTTCCCTATTCTGACAATCGATATATAAATTTTATTTATTTACATTCTGTCGGACACTCAGTATTTTCCATTAAGAAAGGAAAACACATTACTAGGTTCTGCATATAACGGAGACCACTTGCCTTTTATTTCGTGTATTTGAGTGTTTTCCTGCATGTGTGTGTACATCACTTGTGCGCCTAATGCCGCAGAGGTCATAAGAGTGCACTGGACCTTCCGGAACTGGAGTTGCTGATAGTTGGGAACTGCCGAGTGGTGGCTGAGATCTGAACCTCATGCTCTGCCAGAGAAGGCAGCGTTCTTAGCACTTAGCATGTCATCATTGTTTTCATAACAGTGCCCCCTGCACATGTGTTTAAACATTAGGTGTAAACTGTTTTATTCTGTCATTCATGCTTTCGCTGTCATAAAGAGAACCCATTACCTAGCATCATGTCAATTTACTCTTGTCTTGGCCTCTAGGGGTTACATTGTTTGGGTTCCTATTGTTGGGTTGTTGGTACATTTTGAGTTAATTTTTATGTGTGATGTGAGGGAGGAGTCCACCCTCACTCTTTTGCATGTAGACATCTGGTTCCATTTTTTTTTTTTTTGCAAAGAATGTCTTTTCCCACCAGATGATCCTGACATACTTGTCAAAATCAGCTGGCTGCAGATGAGCGGATTTGCTTCTGCCTCCTTAATCCTACTCAGTTCTGCATGACAGAAATGAGCTGTTTTTATCACTATAACTTCTGAAACCAGGAAGTGCCATTTACTCTTAAAAAGTACTGCTTTGGCTCTTTGGGGCCACTTAAATTTTTCCTTACAAGGGTATTGGATCTTTAATGGTTCCTGCACTGAGTCTGTAGGCAATCTTGAAAGGTGTCATTAAGTCTCAATCCAGAACAATCTAATTTTTAAGGACATTCGATTCTTTCAATACTGTTCTATAGGTTTTAGTTTATGTTGTCCTTGATTAAAGTTTTTTAAAATTTTTGTTACTTTGGATATTGTAATGCATTTTCTACTTAATTTTTTTTGTCAGATTGTTCATTGCTGGCATATAAAAATACAACTGTTTTCCCTGTTGATCGTATGGCCTACATCTTTGCCTATTAACATAGTAGGGAGGGAGGTACATGCCTTTGTGTGTGTGTGTGTGTGTGTGTGTGTGTGTGTGTGTGTGTCTGTGTCTGTGTGTCTGTGTGTGTGTCTGTGTGTCTGTGTGTGTCTGTGTATGTATGTGTGTGTCTCTGTGTCTCTGTGTCTGTGTGGATCAGTCCTTTCAGCCTGAGCTGAAAGGATTTAGGTGACAGCTAGTGCCTGGGCTGCTTTGCTTTTCTGGTCTTCAGCTTGAAGCTTGAACACCAATATCAGTCTCTGGGTCTTTGATTTTTTGTGTTACAAACTTGGGTCCTATGCAAAACCAGCAAGCACTTTTGAGTGATGAGACGTCTCTCCAGACCCTTCCTTAATATCTTCCAGAAATAGAAAGGATTATAAGAATACTATGAACGACTGCACAGCATACTTAGACATATCATGAACAAGTGGGTTTGTCTAAGGATGCAAGAGTGGTTCAGCAATGCAAGTCAGTACCGTATTCCACTGTAACAGAGCAAATGGGGAAAGCATGGTCAGAAAAAGCATTTGACAAAATTCAGCTTTTTCATCATTTTAAAAAGAACTCTTAATAACCTAGGAATGGAAGGAAGTTTCTTTGGGATAAAAAAGGGCTTATATAAAAAGCCAACACGGTCATCTTTACTGATGGAATAATAAAGTATTCAAATAAAAATCAGAAATAAATCTTGCCTTTTTCCATTTCTAGTGAACATTGAACTGGAAGCTCTAGGCCAAGAACTTAGGCAATAAAAATAGAAAGTCATGAAACTAAAGACAAAAGAGGTAAAGCTTTCTGTATTTACAGATAGCATACTGAAAATTCCCAAATGACACACACACACACACACACACACACACACACACACACACACACACACACACACACCAAGTCTCAAATGGCTGCCTCTCCTCAGTGTGGCTGGAGAATGAAAAACCTCTCTGTGAGACCTTTCTTCTGTCTTACATGCTTCCCTAATGTTGTAATTAAAGGTGTGACTATAAAATTCTCTTTTAGACTGATTCACTTGTGTGTTGATGTGGATGGCCTTGGATTCACAGAGATCTGTCTACCTCTCAATCCTGAGTCCTAGGATTAAAGGAGTGTACCACTACCTCCTAGCTTCTGGCTGCTGGGATTCAAGGTGTGTGCCTGGCTTCTATGGCCTGTGGCTGGCTTTGCCTTCTGAATCCTCAGGCAAGCTTTAATAAATCATCAACAATATCTTACCACAAAGTTCAGTACCTAGCACTCATGTCAGGTAGCTCACAATGCTTGCACTTCCAGCTCCAGAGACACGGAAGCCTCTGGCCTTTGTGGGCTTTGTGCTCATGAATATATGAACACATGCGGATAGACTCATGGATGCACACACACATGCACATGTTCATGAACACGCACACACAGTCGAACTTCGCAAAGATAAATCGGAAGATACTTAGTAAGGTCTCAGTTTCATTTCTGAGTTTAGCCATTTGCATATCCCCTACTTGTTCCATTGTCTAGCCAAACTTTTTCAATCTTGGTAATTTCATTTCACTGATTCTATTTTTTAATGTGTCGTTTTTTTTTTTACTTATCTCTTCCACAACGTTCTTTCCTTCTTAACAGCACACACCCACTCCAACATTAACTTACTCCTGTTTTTCTAATTCCTTAATTATTAGTTTGTACTCTTTTAACTTCACTCATACCTGAACCCCAGTCTGACTCTCTCTGTAGAGAGGTTCATGGGGGGATTGTTAAGGTTGACTGAGGTCATAGTATGGGGCCCTACAACCTAGGGGTGGTGTCCTGATTAGAAGGGGAGACGCTGGGGCTCCATCTGTCTTTGTCCACGCACAGATGGAAGGCCAAGAGAGCACACCGTGAAAAAGCCCCAGTACAGGAAGACATCACTTCAGGCACCAGCCCTAGTGGTCCTTGGTCTTGGACTCCAGGATTTCAAAATTGATTTTCTGCTCTTTCTCCCCGAGATGTGGTGTTTTGTTACGGTGGCCCTAGTACACAACACAATGAGTGGATTTAGGTATTGAGATTTTTTTTTTTGTAGCATAGTCATTTTCTGTTAGACATTTTCCTCTAAGCACCATTTTGTTTGCATCATACAAGTTTTTAACACAGATACTGTCTTTATTTAGAGTTCCATTTTTGTGAACCTTGGAGCAAACCTTAGAGAGGAAAGCATTTAGTTGGGGGCTTGCTTGGTGGCATGCAGGCAGACATGGTACTGGAGAAGGAGCTGAGAGCTTCATCCTGATCTGCAGTGAGAGCCCGAGACTGGGCATTGCAGGAACCTTTCAAACCCCAAAGCTCACCTCCAGTGACACGCCTCCTTGAACAAGGCCACCCCTATCCCAGCAGGGCCACTCCTCCTTCTAAACATTTTGTCAAATTGGGACTAAGCATGCAAATATATGCACCTATGGGGGCATTATCATTCTCAAAATTCACAAATATATGAGCCTATGGGGGCATTATCATTCTCAAAATTCACAAATTTTTTATTCATTTTGAAAAAGAAAGTGAGGAGAGGCCATGTTTACTTAGGGTTAGTTTGAAGTTGGTGATGGAGGAGGACCTTGCCATCAGAGGCCTTCGTTGCCAAAAGGAAGGTAAAAATAGAGAGAGGAAGGTGTTGGGGTTCCAGCAGTGAGAAGGTCACCAAGGAAATGCTGATAAGGGCACCTTTGAGTCTGGCCATCAGGGTCATCGCTAGACACTCCTTAAGCTACCTAGGTAATGGGAAAGAAAGCCTTTCTATAATCCCAATGAAATCTTTCACCAAGGAAACAACTTTAAAGGCCTGTGGTAATTTGAATGTAACAGGCCCCCATAAGCTCATCGGGAGTGGCACTATTAGGAGGTGTGGCTTTGTTGGAGTAGGTGTGGCCTTGTTAGAGAAAGTGTGTCACTGTGGTGGTGAACTTTGAGGTGTTCTATGCTCAACATACTGCCCAGTGTCTGAGTCCACTTCCTGATGCCTTCTGATCAAGATGTAGCCAGTACCATGTCCCACCATGATGATAATAGACTGAATCTCTGAACTTTAAGCCACCCCAGTTAAATGTTTTCTTTTATAAGAGTTGCCATGGTGTCTCTTCACAGCAATCCCATGGCCAGGTGACATAATTGGGTGAACACACACACACACACACACACACACACACACACACACACACACACCATGATATGTGTACATCGTGAGTTAGAGTGTGTATGTAGGGAATGATGAGTTCAGGGAAAGGCCTTCTGGAAGACAGTGAAATGCTCTGTTTTGTTTCTCCTTCAGGAGTAACTGAGGCAGAATGAATGTGAGGTGTGAGGTTTCTGCAGTCCTCCTTGGACTGGGAGGGAGTCAAGAGACTCAACCTACAATTCTTCTGCTACTGCCAGGTGTGTGCTTGGGTTCCAGTTTTCCAATCAAAAACGCTCTTTATACACCACCAAAATTTCTTTCCTTTCCTAAAATCTAAATCTTGGCTGGCACATTATAGGCAGACTTGCAAATGCTGCAACTGCACTTTCTTTGGAGTAGAACGTACTCTTGCAAATGAAACATGCCTGAAAGGTACCTTAGAACATTGGGTTCTGAGGGCACCCTATGAACTTGGCTCTTCTTGTTGCCCTTAGTTTTGAGACAATTAGGAGAATAAGGCAAAGGAGACAAGCAGACATCCATAGAACATTACTGTTATCATTGGTAAATTTGCTACCAGAAAACATGGCTTAGAACTGTGAATAAATGAGCCATGTGGCACTGGATTCCAGAATGAGGCAGAATTACTCAGCAGTTTCTAGAAGCACAGAAAATTGCTGGCCTTCTCACAGTGTCTCTGGGAACATTCCATAGACCCATCAGACAGAGCACAGACTTTATTATGGCAGCCTGCTCCCTACAGACAAAGAAGAGGAAAGGGACCCATCTATTATCATGTTATCTTCAAATTCTATTGATAAATAAGTTGCCCTTCTTAGGGAAAAACAAAGGGCAGAGGGCAGCCAGTGAAAACTACCCCACTGGCCACTGCTGGCTTCTTATTATTCTGACTTTTTTTTTTTGGTTTTTTGAGACAGGGTTTCTCTGTGTAGCTTTGGAGCCTATCCTGGCACTCACTCTGGAGACCAGGCTGGCCTCGAACTCACAGAGATCCGCCTGCCTCTGCCTTCCGAGTACTAGGATTAAAACACAGTATTTTTCATTGTTGTGCACAGGCCATGTCTGCACATATGAACTCACAGCAATTAAGACAGTATGCACAAGCCCTGAGAAAACTCACCCCAGAGCAAATTCTACCATGGAGACAGGCAGGGGACATGAAGTCCTGTCGATAGACAAGGAGGGGCTGGCAGCTGAAAGTCAGTCTTCTTTAAGAGTTGCTCCTGTAGGTAGAGAGATGGCTCAGCAGAGGACCCAGGTTCCATCCCCAGCACCCACATGGCAGTTCATAGCAATCTGTGACTGCAGGTTTGGGGATTTGATGCCCTCCTCTGGCCTCCATGGCACCAGGCAGGCCTGCGGTACACAGACATACAGACATACATACAGGAAAAACACCTACACAGATAATATAAAAATTAATAAAAAAAAGTGGTTCCCTGGTTATGTTGTGGTAGGTGGACCACACCCTGGTGCAAGGCCATACAGCTAAGAATGTATGAGCAGCAGAAGCTGGACTTGATGGATGGGGGTGGGGTAGACATAAAAGTTGGTTAGTTAGGGAGTGGGGGTTGACCCGTAAGGAGTTGGGGGAGAGGTGAATGAATATGATCAAAATGTGTTGTATGAAATTCTCAAAGAAGTAATTATAAAAAACGTCCTGGGATGAAAGAAAGAATTGGTGATACACATGAGTTAATTCCCTGGACTGGAGAAAGGTAGAGTGTGCAGAGCTGCAGTGTGCAGAGCTGTAGTGTGCAGAGGGGCAGTGTGCAGAGCTGCAGTGTGCAGAGGGGCAGTGTGCAGAGCTGCAGTGTGCAGAGCTGCAGTGTGCAGAGGGGCAGTGTGCAGAGCTGCAGTGTGCAGAGCTGCAGTGTGCAGAGGGGCAGTGTGCAGAGGGGCAGTGTGCAGAGCGGCAGTGTGCAGAGCGGCAGTGTGCAGAGCTGCAGTGTGCAGAGCGGCAGTGTGCAGAGGGGCAGTGTGCAGAGCTGCAGTGTGCAGAGCTGCAGTGTGCAGAGGGGCAGTGTGCAGAGGGGCAGTGTGCAGAGCGGCAGTGTGCAGAGCTGCAGTGTGCAGAGGGGCAGTGAGCAGAGCTGCAGTGTGCAGAGGGGCAGTGAGCAGAGCTGCAGTGTGCAGAGCTGCAGTGTGCAGAGCTGCAGTGTGCAGAGCTGCAGTGTGCAGAGGGGCAGTGTGCAGAGCGGCAGTGTGCAGAGCGGCAGTGAGCAGAGGGGCAGTGTGCAGAGGGGCAGTGAGCAGAGGGGCAGTGTGCAGAGCGGCAGTGTGCAGAGGGGCCGTGTGCAGAGCAGCCGTGTGCAGAGCGGCAGTGTGCAGACCTGCAGTGTGCAGAGGGGCAGTGAGAAGAGCTGCAGTGTGCAGAGCTGCAGTGAGCAGACCTGCAGTGTGCAGAGCTGCAGTGAGCAGAGGTGCAGTGAGCAGAGCTGCAGTGAGCAGACCTGCAGTGTGCAGAGCTGCAGTGAGCAGAGGTGCAGTGAGCAGAGGTGCAGTGTGACATGCGTCTCAGTACCTGGTATGCAGCTGGGTGGCCTCCACGCATCTCAGTGCCGTGTTCAGAGCTTGCCGAGAATGAGTGCGGCTGTAGCTCACAGGTGAACTGCAGGCCATCACTGTTTCTGACTAACATCACCACATAATGCAGAATGTGCCATCTAATACGTGTGTTATGTATCTGTCACATTTAAACTCAGCAACTATTATCTTAAAAACACAAATACATTCCAGGTGGTGGTGGTTCACAGACTTAATCCCAGCACTTGGGAGGCAGAGGCAGGCGAATCTCTGTGAGTTCAAGACCAGCCTGGTCTACAGATCAAGTTACAGGACAGCCAGAGCTACAGAGAGGAACCCTGTCTCAAAAACCAAAAAGACTCCAAACAATACAACAAAAAACCTAGAAAAATAAAAGCAACAACAACAAAAAACTGAAACCATAAATACATGACAGTACTGATGATGTTTGTGTGTGTGTGTGTGTGTGTGTGTGTGTGTTGGGTTGCTGTTTATCTAAACTCTCAAATCTTAGGACCAATGTCAAATGTGTGATTTTCTATACAGTGCAAGTATCTAAAGATACTTATCTATGAAGCTGACTTTTGTAAAGTTTTTACCTGTGTTTCTCAAATTTTAACCTATATAAACATAAAAATCATTTATCTAAAATTGCATGTTGTACAGTCACGTGGCATTTAATCTTATTGCCTTATAACTATTTGCATGTCTATTTTTGCTTGTTTTTCCTTTTGGGGGTTTTTGAGACAGAGTCTTACTGTGTATCCCTGGTGGGTCTGGAACACACTATGTAGACCAGGCTGGACTTGAACTCACAGAAATTGGACTTCTGCCTCCCGACTGCTGGAATTAGAGGTGTGTACCACCAGGCTCAGTTGTCTCTCTTCTTTATTAACATGTAACCCACTTGAGGGTAGATGTCATATTATAGTATTTTTGTATCTCATATAGCAACTCACCCTCTGCCTTGGATATTGAAGTAATTAATCAAATGTTTCAAATGAATATTTAATGAATAATAATCTTAAATGTAATTTATACATACCATTTGAAGGTGATTTCCCATTTATTTTCCATCATTTCTGTAAGGTGCAGAAGGTTCAGCTATGTTCAGAGTAAAATACTACATAGTATTTTTTTTTTACTTAAATCTAGTTGTTAAATTTGAAATGAATAACAACTAATAAATGATGGTAATGATGAAGATGATAACAATGGAACAAAAAATAGTTGTTTATAGAAAAGGCCTGTGTTTCATCACTTGTTATATTACTTTCTCCCAAATCCATGTGATGTTATTTTTTTCCTCCACTTTTGAATTTCAAACATGTAGGCTTAGCTATATCCTGCACTCTCCTAGCTACTCAAAGCCAGACCTGCTTTAGTCACAACTTCCCAGTCTCCTACATAGCCTTCCTTTAGTTTGCAATATAAATTCAAAGTTTGGTTTTTCTATGCATGTCTACAGTGTAATAAATGGAAATAATGATATTAAACTAATGGTAAGTTAAAGTTCAGGTGACAGATACTGCTTTTATTAAATATAAAAATCTCATAAAGAAAGCAATGAAACAGAAATGTATCTAGAAAGGTAATATAATTTCTTAGGTTTGACATTTAAATGCTCAGATGAAAACCTTATCTTTGGAATAAATTATGTTTTATTTAAGAGTAAACATTCACAGTGCCCAGAGTGTTCTTGGATCCGTAGCATGTGAGGGAGAAGGAATGAATTCCAATGCAGGAGTCTGGGATAAAAGCCATAGAACTGAGGGTGGACACGGGGAGTCTCTGGTCCTGCCCACAGCCCACCTGTAATCTTCCTGGTAGGGTGCTGGCTCAGAATGTTAAAGGTAGTTGCCAAAATACAGTTATAAAAAGCAAGCATTCACACCCAGACTCCATAATCTGCAACTGTTCAGGGCACTGTCATGGTGTCACATATGGAAAATTCTTCACCTCAAGTGATCAGGATCCATTCAGATAAGCTAACTGAAAACTGCATAAATTACAATAAACTGTATATAACAAACATGAATAAATGAGTGTTGTGTTTTGACTGGGGTTCAATCTAAAGATATCTTGTTAGGTGTATGGAGACACCCCAAAATCTTAAACATGAAACACCTCTGGTCCTAAGCACTTCTGATGAGGGATGCTGCCAACTTTACAGGAATGACTTTTATATTTATAGAGTTTAAAATTCAAGAACTACAGGTGCACACACACATGTGTGTGGGTACAAAATAAAATTGGCATATGGTAGAAACTATGCTGTTTATTCACTGATCCCTTTATAAAAACTATTTTTTTGTGAATTCGTTTGAACATTTTAATGCAATAATTATCTAGACTTTTTCATATTTGCAAAGGCAAATGAGGATTGCCAAAATGAGTAAGGCAAAGCAAACAAAACCTGCTATGAGGGACTCAGAGTTCAGGAATGGAGGAGGCAGAAAGCAGTAATCCAGTGTAGGTCAAACACCAACAAAGACAAACAAGGACTTCTGCAAGACTGGGGAGGGATACCTAATCCTATGTAGGTCACAAAAGCTTCTTGGAGGAGGCTGGATCCCGCCTGGAAGAATAGCAGGAGTTAGCCAAGTGAAAAAGTGTACATGCAGTATTCTAGGCAAGATGAAGGCTTGGACATAGATGCCAAACTAGGACCTTCAGGCTGTGTAGAACATTAGCATTGCAGGTATATGAAGTGCCAGGCACGGGGTGGTAATATATAAAGATATCCAGTAGACAGGGCTGATAAAACTTGTAGGACACTTTCAAAAGTAGGTTTTTGTCAACTGGCCCATCCAGCAAGGGTAAGTCTCTGCAGATTGAAGGAAATGCCAAATATCGATGTGGGGTAACCTGGGGACTCCAGGCATTTGAGCTCAAGAGTAGTGCAAACGAAGCACTTCTCATTTTTGTTATTAAATCAAGTAAAGGGTCTGGAGAGATGGCTCAGTGGTTAAGAGCACTGGTTGTTCTTCCAGAGGTCCTGAATTCAATTCCCAGAACCCACATGGTGGTTCACAACTACCTATAATGAGATCTGATGCCCTCTTCTGGCCTGCAGGTTACATGCAGGCAGAACACGGTGTACATAATAAATAAATCTTTAAAGCAAGTAAAACAGGAGCTGATATTTACAGTTAGCTTAAACAAATACAGGTACAGCAAGGGAATACCCTTGGTGTTATGTCTTATCGTTTTTGGTCATGTGAAAAGAGCCAAGAATGTTTCTCCCAACCCTTTGCCTTTCCCATAGAGATAATGTGGACATTCCTTCATCTTCATTTTCAAGTGTATCCACTTATTATTTATTTAATGTGAGCTGGTGTTTTGCCTATATATATTCTGTGTGAGGTCATTGAATCCCCTAGAACTGAATAACAGACAGCTGCAAGTTGCCATGTGGGTGCTGGGAATTGAACCAGGGTCCTCTGGAAGAGCAACCAGTGCTCTTAACCACTGGGCCATCTCTCCAGCCCCTCACTTAACATAATTTATGCAATTCTTTCTACAAGGACACATTTCTTGATGGATATTATGCACTCTGCCACATGTATTCTTCACAGCTTTCTTACACAGGAGCCCACAGATTTCATAGCTGTACGGCATTATCATAACTCTAACATTTCCCAAAGTGACATAGCTACATGGTTTGTGTTTATTGTCTACAGACAACTCTAGTCACCTGTGCTTAATTGGGGTTTAATATAACTCTTTACCTGTTGTTGTAAATTAACTTTATTGGAACACCATTATGACTATTAATTTCCACCTGGTAGTATAAGTGTGAGGGGTGGCACCACTCACGATGAGCCTGTTCCTCTTATAGCAAACATTGATAGGGAAATTTCCCCACAGACCTCCCTACAGGCTAATCTGATGGGAGCATTTTTTTTTTCTTTATTTGGTTTTTTGAGACAGGGTTTCTTTTCTCTGTGTAGCCTGTCCTGGAACTTGCTCTGTAGACCAGGCTGGCCTTGAACTCACAGAGATCCCCCTGCCTCTACCTCCCCAGTGCTGGGATTAAAGGCGTGCACCACCGACGCCCTGCGGGAGCATTTTCTCAATTGAGGTTTTCCTGTCCCAGATGACCCCACTGTGTATCAAGTTAACAAAAATAAATAAATAACCCACTAACCAGCATATAAGGCGATATTGGAATCTTCTGTTTTGCCAGCAGGGAAACCTTCTATGTCACTGGGTCCAAAAGCCCAAAATGCATTAAGTTTCCAGAAAAGATAGAGAAAATGGTTTCGCTCCCGTATAACGATGTCCGCCGGAGAAGAGTTCCCTTAGCCATGGCTAGAGGTCCACGCCACGAAGTTTACACGTGTGCAGGAGATGCTTTGTAAGATACAGGAGAGCAAGTGGTTTCATCAATCACACTTAGCTTCCCGCCCTCTCTCTCCCCCCAACTTTTACTTGTTTGTAAATTCTGGCTTTACCACAGACCGCCTATATAACCTTTGCAACGGTATTTAATCTTTCTGTGCCCCAGTATGCTTGCCTTTCAAATAAAAACAATAACAGACGCTCCACGCAACTGTGAGAGTTAAACGAGGTAAATCCAGGAAACGAGATGAGCATAGCATTCGGCAGGGTCATTCGGTGTGGGGCGACTGACCGCTGTATAACTGAGATTGGGTAGGTGCCCAGGATGCTGTGGGGAAGGCTGCCTCCCTCTGCCTCTGCGTCCACTCGTCATCTACGATGACTCAGCGGCTCAGGGCTTCACTCTAATGAGTTTTCTCCTCTCTGCCTGTTCAGCAGTCATGCACACTGTCAAGATCTTGTTTTTATCCGAACTGAAACCAAACATCAAACTTTAAACACAAAATGCCTGTCTAGCCCTGTTAGCTTTCTTCTTTTTCATCAGGCAGCTGGGGTTTTGACCTCATTACTTCTAGTGCCGAATGACTTTTTAATTTCCTCATTCCTTCCTTACCTTTCCTCCTCAACTAAGGGCATTCTCATTTGACCTTGCCACTCAAAAGTTTAACTGATATCGGCTGGGTCTCAGTGTTCTTTCCCCAGGCTCCTCCTGGGCTACCATCAGTTCAAGGCCAGCCTGGAATACCTGTGAGATTCAGTCTCGCAAAGAAGCCAACACAAAACAAAAGCCAGTGATACACACCTTTAATCCCAGCACGCAGGAGAGGAGAGGCAGACAGTTCAGTCTACACAGTCAGCTCCAGGCTACAAAGTGAGAGCCTGCCTCAAGAAAGGAACAACAACAACAAAAAAATCCAAGAAAACAAAAAGACCATTATTTTACTCTGCCTCCTTCTTTAGTTTTAGAGTATTCATTGTTTTTGTTGTTTTCATTTTTTCCTCTTCATTTATTTTTCTATTTGTCTCCTTCCATTTTCCTTTGATTTCTTCTCCACTGTCCTTTGGAAAATGACTGATTGCAGAACCTATTTATAAATAGATTTATGTGCTTGAAATTTATTGGAAAATTTGTATAAGGTCAACTCGGTTTTTGAAGATGAGTTGAATGTTGTGAGTTGGAAGCTTCATTCTGCTCTGGAAGAGCTAGACAAGTTGGTTTGATTTCATTTCATTTTCCACCCAAAACATCCATTCATCTTATCTAACTTGCCTTCCGTACCATCCATGCTGCCTCATTTCCACCCATACCATCCACACTGTCTTATTTTCCATCCGTGTTGTCTAGTAGATTCAATGGTTTTACTTGGAAACTTGGGAGCGCTTTACCTACAGAGATGGATATGAACACAGAGGTCATTGATGGAGGGAAGGGGTTTTCAAGGAAGTTGATGTTCTCCAGGAAACGATTCATTTTCCATGAGCACAGTGTAAGATTTTAATTACTCCCACATAATTTTCCTATGTGAAGGTTTTGCCATTGTTCCCCTTCAGAAAATACGGTTATTTCATATTTTAAAGTGTCCCACAGGACTCATAAACTGCCTCACAGATGCAACACTACAAATGCATTGCCCTGCATTCCCCAAGCCTGAAAAAGGCTTTAATATCCCCTAGTTTAACATGCTAACACCACCATGTCGTTATTTCCCTTTACTCTATCTTCTGTCCTCCCCTTTATTGTTCTTGGATGCTGTCTTTCTTCTTGCCATGCATTTTTACTTTAGTTTCCTTGGGTACTTACAGACCAGAAAGTACAAGAATTAGTTTTCTGTGCCTTCTTCATTCAGTTTTTATTTCTGTGTCTGAGTATGACACACTCATTCCCTTTCATTGTGCTTTTCATCACCCCCGTCCTTCCTCAGGGCCAACTCAGCAGCTTCAAGTGGCTTTTAGGAGAGGAAGGATGTTGTTCATTTCTAGCATTTTATTTCTATAATCATTCAAAACTTATATGCTGAGACATTTTGGAAAGAATTATGGTTTAATTTCTCGTAATGAAAACACCTCTTTTCAGTCTACCTCCATGGCTCCCAGAGGTGAAAAATTATTTTAAAGAGTAGTTGATTGGATAATGTATTTTAAATGAGTATTGAGGGAGAAGAATCGGGGTTTGTCTGGAACCACATTGCTCCACATCCATTGGGCACCTGAGTGTGCTCCAGAAAGGACTTGCAAGATTTTCTACTTGTCAGAGTTCTAATACTGAGTAGAAGTAAAACACAATAAAGGCAGGCTTGGGGAAGCCCGAGAGGTACAGCTCTAAGTTGCCTACAGTGAATGTCTTCTGTAAGACCCCTAGAGACTCAGGCCCCCAGGATCTTGGTCCAGGAACGGAGTCACCCCAATCACCAGGCGGAGTCGAAAGCTTGATGCAATCTGCACGAGGCTTTATTGTAGTTGTTTAAGGAGCTAACACCATGTTAGCTCAGGTCTTTCATCCACCCACCATGCTTGATGGCTAGGAAAGACGGCTTGAAGTGTCTGCATAGAGATCTTATAGGGCAGCATAAGGGGAGTGTCTAGGGGTACACACAGGCTCAAGATGGTGTGCCTCCAGGCTTGGAGGGCTTGCCCTGTGTTGATTGGTCAACTGGTTGTTATGGCCCATAGGCCCTCCCAGGGTGGTTGCTATGCTCTGTGTGTCATTGCTGTGCACTTGTCCGTAAAGCACACCCAGAGCCGTAAAGCATAGCACCACCAGCTAACGTCTGATTGGTTCCTTGCCACGAGGCAGGCATCTGACCTCCTAGTGACCAAGACAAGGTCAGGCAAGCTCGTGTTCGGCTGCTTTGGCTGCCGAAATGGGGAGCTGGTCCCTTGACTTCCAGAATCTATTATTTAGTATTTGTGTATCACAAGAATTCTGCCTCCTCTTTTAGAATGTTCTCATGTTTGTTATAAGTGAAAAATCTTCCCAAGTCCACAATAGCTTTGGTGAGGTTTTCTACATGTGCCTTCTAGCCTATCCAGAGCCTTGCCAAGAGCCTGGAAGGGTGAGTGCCCAATCTGAAGGGCTCAGTGCTGGAACTGAAAGTTGGGCAGCTATTATCTCTTGTTTACTGTCTTACATTTTATTACTGCTCCCATGACTGAACAGAAAGGACTGTGAATGTCAGAGTGTGGTAGATGGCAGCAATGGCTCCCTCACTGGTAGAATGGCTGTTTGAGTTTCAAAGCTCCATGCATGGAGGTGTCCACACAGAGACAGAAGGAAAACACACAGAGAACTAAAACTTAAGTTGTGGGACCAGTGTGGCCAAATGGTCTGTCAAGGAATCTGGCTTGTATTATGGTAGAATAAAAGGGAATAACCATCTTCTTATTAGGTATTCGCTTATTAAATTTATCATTTATATCAAGATGTGAAGATATTAAGATCTAGAAGCTATCATGTCAAAATATTGATGTTAAACCAACAGAATATAATTCTGCTCATGGCACAAATTTGAGATAATGTTCAGTGAAATTTACAGCTGAAATCAAACCAAAACATCATTGAAGTTGTTTGAGTTTTTAAGGAGCAATGCTAATTGTCATGACTGACATATATTCAGGAGCTGGTATTATACCTTGGCAGTAGGTCCCCTGCTGACAATGTGTGAGGCCCTGGAATGATCCTTAGTGTAAGTAAAATGTTGTGCACATACCCTCTGTTAGAATGAAAGCATACTGTCCTCTTACTCGATGGCAGTAATGTTTGGTTGTTGTTGGTGGGGTCACTGAAGAGATGATTCAAGAAAGGACAGAGTCTGTAACTCTAGGATTTTTGTTTAGCATTGATCTCCTGTTCTGGTTTCTGTTAGATCATGTTCTGTCTATTGCCATTCTAGGTTCACACACACACACACACACACACACACACACACACACACACACACACACACACAGCTGGAGAACCCATGGGTCCCATCTTTAAGCAGGTTTTATTTATGCTATCTATCTATTATGATTTAAAGTCTTCTACTATTTTGGCTGCTGTGTAACCTAGCATTCTGTGGGACTTTGGGTTACTTTTCTGTTTAATGCTTGAAAAAAGGTAGGTTATTGCTTTGGGGGAGGTGTAAATACTTAAAAAATATGCTGATATGCCTGTTGTCTGGCTACTCAAGGGTAGGACAAGGCCCTGCAGTACGGACATTACCTGAAACTGGTTAGAAATGAAGAATCTCAGGCTCTACGGTAGCCTACTGACTCAGAGCCTACAGTTTAACATGGTCCCTATGGACTCAGGGACACATTAATATCCATGAGGCACCAATCTAGTAATTTGTTTTCCCACATGATATAACACTCTCCAAGGGTGTCAGTGATTTCTGGAATGAGTTTAATTGGGTCATGCTTTCTCTCTCTCTCTCTCTCTCTCTCTCTCTCTCTCTCTCTCTCTCTCGGGAATCACTGTGTAGCTCTGGTTGTTCTGGAACTCACAGAGATCTACCTAACTCTTTCTCCTGAGTGCTGGGATTAAAGGCGCACACCACGACCTCAGCCGCCCCTCTTACTCTTTCTTAACTCACTCACAATCCATATCTCAGAGATTCCTCACAGCAAATCTTCTAGATGCCTCAGTCCTAACAGTACAGACGAGAGGAGACAAGTCAGCTGATGTATCCAAGGTCATACAGTGAGTAAATGGTGAAGGTGTCCCACCTAAGATTGGATCTGATTGATCCTTAAACATTTTTAAAAGTATTCTTATACCATGTGATTTCTTGAATTTGACTATGGATATTTATTTATGCTCTAGGAGAACAGGGGCATTAAAAGTTAAGTTGTAACAATTAAAGGTGGTAAAGGAGTATTTAAAGACAGTTGACCTGTCAGTCAAGCATGCCTCAAATAGCGATTCATGCATCCCATGGTGCTGAAACAAGAGGCCAAGAATCTTTGACCCCGGGGATATGAGACGACTCCATCCCTTCATGCCTATCATTTATGATGCCCATCAGCTGACTGGTGTCTTGTGGCAGTCCCCATCTGTTTCAGCCTGTGGGACACCAGGTGCTAAGAGCAGTTCTGATTGTATTATGTTGGAGCTGCCCATATGCTGCCACAAAAACTGTCGTCCAAGAGCTGTGAAACTATTTGTATTTCCAACCTGTTATGGCTTTGAGCAAACCTAGTGCCAGTCTGGCTATTTGAACGCTCATGTTTGCCAAAAACAGAGTACAGCTCGTGGCCTCCAACCAGATTGTTAATGCTGTGTTTTCAGAATACCTAGACTGTTTCCAGGGAAAGGTGAAGAATGCCCAAAGTGCTCCAGAGAGTGTTCTGAGAGCCTTTGTTCCTGGGCAAGCTCATTCAACTGCCGAATGGAGGACAAAGTCTAGACAAGTGGATCTTTATGCGGATAAACTCTGGCCCCAGAACCCACACACACTTGTTGCGGGCTGGTGGCATCTAATGTGGATTGCCCACATTTCGCAAATTTGATTTGGAGAATAGATAGTGAGCGGTGGAGTTTGGAGCCTGCAGTGATTATCTAGCAGGTCCTGGCATCTTTAGTGTAGAGCCAGGTGTGATGAAGGGGAGCGGATACTGCCTGAGCCAGGTCTGGGGAAACTTTTGGGTTTGTGATCAGTCTCAGGGGTACGGCTCTGCAGAAGTTTGACTATGTCTGAGACCTGCCTATTCTGGACCTTGAGAATCTGCAATTGTGAGAGTTGACCAAGCAGTCACAGAGGAGCAGGGCCCTGACTTAGCCCCACCCTCCTCACGCACTGGGCAGTCATCCTGGCTTTCCCTCTTGCTGACATTTGGAGAGGGCTGGGACAACCAGAGAAATCGTGAACACCAAAGACGGGTTAACTTGGTGGTCCCTCCTTCTGTTCAGAGTCAGCCAGACTCCGAGAACTCAGACTTAGCCTCTGGAGTAAACCCCAGTGCGATGTGGGGGAAAGGGCCAAACTCATCTTAAATGTCAGCCCGGCATCCCTGGGGGTGAGTGACAGCAGGTAATTAGAAGCAATTAGTTGTGCCCCTGCCGGGGAACCGGGCAATTACCTTTCTCTCTGGCTTCCCCTTCCGTCCTTCCTGCTCGGATGGGAGCAGTAGAAGCGCCCTGCTCCCTCAGCGGCAGAACACCGAGCTGGCGCGGGGACCAAGGATGAGCTGAGCCGGCTTGGGTCTCCTCCTCCTGCCGGTGCAGCAGCGGTGCATTGTGGAGGCAGCGCGCGCGCCCAGCGCGGAGCCACAGCCCGGGACCGCGCGCGGAGAGCTGTCCGAGGTGCTGACCGTCCCGCCTGCGGCCCGCGCGCCCGCCTGCACCACTCCGCGCACGGATCCCCGTCCCCAGGCGGCCCGCGCGCTCTGCCTGGCCCACCTCTCGGAACCCAGGGGTGTAGCGGCTGAAGGAAGTCATGGTCTTCGCTCCAGGTACTCTTGCACCTTCTTTTCCCGCAGACGTCTAGGCGGGGAGCGGGGCGGGAGGCGAGCGCCCAGGGAGGAAAGGCCTTTAAGACGGCAAGGTCCATCTGCGGGCTACGGAGTTGCGGTGGCCAGGGGCTGGAGAGCACCCGGTTGCCCCTCTCCACACCCGCCTCATCTGTTCTTCTGCAATCCCCAGCCTCTCCCCCTCACCGTCCCGCCTGAATCCCCGCATCCGAGTGAGCGAGTGAGCACCGGCACCTTGCCAAGTAGCCGGCTCGCCAGCAGCACCCGACCTGCGCGGGCGAGCGGGCGGGAGTGGGGCGAAGGGTACTCGGCTTGGGGCTCCTTCGGTGGGAGTTTCTGTTGCTGCTGCTCCATCCCAGCCTCAGAAGCGGCAAAGTGACCTGCTTACTCCCAACCTCCCGAGATGAGGTCGAGAAAGCCAGGGAACCGGGGCGAGGGGCAGAGAAATGCGAGCCCTCAGGATTTCGATCTGAAACTCTGTCCGGACTGCAGGAGAGGCAGCTACTGCGGCGCTGCAGGCTCTTGCTGTGTCTTTTGGGGGCCGGTGGCGAAGGACCTTGGTCCTCTTGCAGCTGTTAGAGGCTACAAGTTGGCGAAGAGTCAGATTTATCTGAGGGTGGTGGGTTTGTGTGTGTGTGTGTGTGTGTGTGTGTGTGTGTGTGTGTGTGTGTCTGTCTGTGTGTGTGTGTGTGTGTGTGTGTGTGTGTGTGTGTGTGGGGTGGGGCAGAATGAGGGATTGAAGGGAGAGCTGAACAGTGGACCGTGGTCAGAGTTGACATTTATAGATTCAAAGTTTGTCTGTTTTTATTTTTATCTTTCCCCTTTCTAAACTTCTTTCTCTTTCCCCCTGCCCGGCCCTCCTCTCCCCTCCTTTTTTTATTATTTATTTATTTTACTTTTAAGGCTGTACTTTTATTTAAGGACAGTGTACAACAGGAGGCAGGAAAGGCACGGGGTTGGCACGCTGTAGCTTTGCTAGGTGTATTTAATTCGAGAAACAGCTTTGAAATATGTCCCCGCTAGGGAATCAGACACTGGAAAGGAAAAATAAAGCATTTCTAAAAGGAAATAATTGGATCTGGCCTTTAAAAAAAAAAATCACCGAAACGAAAGAGGAGCAAGTTGTCCATCTCCCAGTGACCCTCCCTGTGTCCGCAGGAGGCTAGATCAGGAGGCAGGATCCAGCTTCTGTCAGCAGTTCTCAACCTTTGGGTCATGACCCCTTTGTGGGTCACAGGACCCTTTCAGAAGCGTCGCATTTTAGATTCCCTGCATATCAGATATTTACATTATGATTCATAAATACACTTATGAAGTCGCAACGTAAATAATTTTATGGTTGGGGTGACCACAACTTGAGGAACTGTGTATTAAAGGGTTTTCGCAGCAATAGGAAGGTTGTGAACCACCCTGCCTTAGAGGAATGCCCAAGAGTCCTTCTCCTTCCCAAAGCAGGTAGCTCAAGGGGAGTGCAATGGAGGTCGGGTATGTGATGGACAGACAGGCAGCCCAGGGTCTGTGCATTGGAAAGCAGCATGTCTTCCCAATTCCAATCTCAGAAAATACTTAGCTTCCTTGTTGGCATCTCACTCCGACTTCAGTCACCCCGCGAAGTGAGCAGTATCCCCCCCACTTTTCCACTTTCGTGGAGGCTGATTCCAGACAGCCTTGCCAGGCTGAGCTGGAGTTGTCTGGCTTCAGACTCTGCCCTTGTCGCTAGGTCTTCGGGAGTTTTTCCTCCAAAGGCAACACCCCCCGCCCTGCCCCCACTCCCTAGCTACAGAGGTGGAGGCGGAGCTGTGTCTAGTCCTATGGTTATGGAGGGGTGTGTTATCTAGACCTTGTCCCTACAAATGAAGGGTGGGGCCATGGTGATGAATGATAGACCGTTTCTGAGGGGGCAATGTGGGTTCAAGCAATTCACAATTTGAACTCGAGTCGGCCTCCCATTTAACTTTAAAGTTTGTAGTTCCGGTTTATCTCTGCGTAGGAAATAGCATTGGTTCGTATCTCCCAAGAAATTACTAGAAATTGACCTGAATAGGACAGATACAGAGACTTGTGAAATGTTTCTTGTCTCTCCCCTTCCCCCAATGTTGAGGTTTTCTTGAAAATTATAAGCATTTGGGGGTTAAAAATATTATGTGTCTGCTACTCATGTTTTCCATCCCCTGTGGTGACAGCATCCTGAAAGAAAAACCAGAAGAGTGATTTTTTTTCTTAAACTCCATTAAATTTCACTATTGTGTTCTCGTTTCTGATCTATTATCCTTCCAAATCACTATAAACTGGGACTCTACACTTCTTTCCCTAAGTTAAGGGGAATATTCCCCATCACACTCCTCCAAGCTAACCTAACACACAAAGGAGACCCCTTCACTAAGATTACTCAAAAATTAACAGTCAATCAGAAAACCAGGCCAGAGTGTACAGTGTTCTTACTGGGTTCTCACAGAAGCAAATAGGTGCCAGGAGTTCTAGCTCCAGCCTTGTTTCTGCACATTGGCTCCCTGCTTACCTCAAAGGCAAAGGTGAAAAAGCAAAGGCACTTTCAATCTAGAAATGCAGTGGGGTGGGGGAGCTCCAGGATGAAGCTTTATATAACCTTAGTTAGAAGTTATTCTTGCCACTTGCTATAAAACATGAAGGCATTTTCATGTCTTGGACTGGAAGAAATAAGGCTTCGGTTGGGCAAGAGAGCCTTGGAAAGTTTTTCTCAGTTTGACTGGAACAGAAAAGTAAATTTCACTATTTCTATTCCCTTACGTGATTAATAGATGTTGTAACTTGGGAGGATTTTAATTTTATGAAAACTAATTTTAAAGTTCTCCAAGGAAAGGGGCCATGACTCCTAACTTTTTTTTTTTTTAAAAAGGATTTAGATCTGAAGCCAATTACTCATTTCTTGTACCTTGTATGTCAGTTGTACAAAGTTAGCAAGTGAATGAGTAACAAGGCATATAGATTTCTCTGCTAGGACTGACAGTATACCCTCAGACAAACGTTAAGCCAATTGGGTCACGTGGGTAAACTGAGGCTGGGTGATTCTTTTCCCTATTCATCCTGTTATTGTCTCTTCAAACTGAAGGTATAATATTTCCAAAGGGATGTGAAAAACTTCACAAGTGTGAATGACCAGGCCCAAAGGAAGACTGTAGAGGCACATTTAAGGATTCACCAGGACTAGGTCCAACTATTAAATATAATTTATTTTGGGGAGAAGTCACTTAACACAAGAAGCAGATGGCTGCAGCAGGTTCCTGCTCTAAGGATCCACACAGCCTTCTCCCTGTGACCGGACAAGACTTAAGAGAGAGCCACCTGCTGGGACCCTAGCCCTAAACTCCCCATCACATCCTCACCATTTGGGCCTGGTCAGTGCTACAGGTGTGGGCAGCATGGATATCGTACTACAATTCCCCTTTTAGTCTACAGAAAAGGATTTAGATTTGATGCAAAACTACATACAAAGATAGCAAATATCAAGTATGCTCCAGGAAAAGGAAAAGTAAGAACAAACACACTTAAGACCTATTGCCAGTAAAGCAACAAGAGCTAAAGGCAAGAACTACATATCTAGTCCTAGGGTGAAGGCATAACAGAGATTACTATAGAGTTGTCCTAAGCTGGAAAGTTTAGGTCTTGTACCTAATATTTCTAGGAAGAGAGAACAGTAAATGTGACAGTCTTCAACCTCATCAGAGACCTGAGGAGGAGGAGAACAATACTAGGGTAGGCAGGAAGTGCAGGTGAGCAACTTCCAAAAGGTGCAGCGAAGACAGAAACAGCAGGCTACCTGGACAGTCACCCAAAGGCTCCCAGCAGTGTAGGGTGATCAGCTTTGGCTAAGGCCTGGAGTATCTGACTGACCAACACAGAAGCAGGGAGGTAGAAAGGCTGTCTTATTCTGACTTGGCAAGGTTCAGACTATTCATCCTGTTACTGTCTCTTCAAACTGAAGGTACACTATTTCCAAAGGGATGTGAAAAACTTCACAAGTGTGAATGACCAGGCCTGAAGGAAAATGCTGATGGACCAATATGGAAACATGCTTTGGTTTCTGTTTGTAATGTTAAATTGACCCATGTCAACTATCTGTGGGCATAGCAATAGCTATCATTTAGCTGGGAAAGTACTGTACGATGTCTGGACTTCCCATGCGGTGTCTCAGATGTTTGGAGTAGGGGTATCTGTAGGCAGACTTTTCTGTCCCACTTTCCAGCTCCCAAATAACCACATGCAGACTTCTTATTAATTATGAAAGCTTGGCCAATAGCTTGGACTTGTTTTTTTACTATTAAATTTATTTTTTATTTATTTTACATGCCAACCAAATTAGGCTTGTTTTCAAACTAGTTCTTATGGCTCACATGTTTTAATCTACACTCTTTTATGTGACTCAGTTACCTTTACTTTGTAAAGCCAGTGCTGCTTCCACTCTGTCTGGTGGTGACTCCACCTTCCTTCTTCCCAGAGTTCTCTCTGTCTGGCCCTCTTGCCTATACCTCCTGCCTAGAGAATGGCCATTTATCTTTCTATTAAACCAATCAGAAGGCATCCTGGCAAAGATACAGAGTACAAAAGGATTATCTCACAACAGGTATCACCGTGTTCTTGTCTATTTATAGACAAAGCCAAAGTGGAAGGAGGAAGAGAGACTATTGGCCAATTTTATTAAAGTTGGCCAAAGGGTAGCAGGTTGTATTTCTTGGCTAAATTCCAAGGTAGAAAAAGAAGGAACACTCACAAATTCAAGTCTCTTCGCTGTCATGTTGTTTTTGAATAAAAAAATGCTCAAATCGGAGTAATTTAATGAAGAGTAGACAAAAGTTCCCTCATCTCTGGGCCACACACACTTCAGGAAGTAACTCACCTCTCTTGTAGATGGTTTAGTATATGCTCGACTTGTTTGGAATTGCTTCAAGTTATGTCCTGTGCCAACAAAAAGATATTTTCTCTTGCATACAAATGAGGTAAGGTATGATAATGAGGATTTCATAAGGACATAAAATAGTGTAATTGCAAACAATTAGGTAGGCAAACCCTGATGTCTAAGCTTAGCTTGGAGAGCATTTAACAAAACTTGAGTATTTATAAAGACAGTGATCAAGTATATTTAAGAAAATGTTTATTACAAGTTGTATAGCTATAGCCTTTATACATTTATACAAATCTATCAATTCAAAGAAAGTGATGAATAAATTATGTAGCAGACTGTCTTAACTGTCAGGCGTATAATCTTCCAGCCTTACAAATTCTTTTCTGTTAGTGTGGTCTTTTAGAAATGTATTCGTTTCTTTAAAATTAACATACACTACATTTGCTTTTTTGCCATACAGTTCAATGAATTTAAAAGAACATGCATAGACTAAATACCTTCAGCACACTGAAGTTTTCCTCTCTTGTTTCCCTTTTCAGTCATTACCTTCCCTCTGTCCTTTCCCGACCTGATCACAGATCCGTTTTCTGTTCCTCATCATTTGCTTTGTTGTCATACAACTGGAATTATATTGGGTCTTAGCTATTGATGCCACACCAACAAAATATCACAGACAGTATGGCTTATAAACGGTGCAAGTTCCTTTCCTGTAGATTCAGAGGCTGGGAGGTCTAAGACCAAAGTGTGGCAGATTGGGTATGGCAGATCCCCTGTAGACAGCCATCTTCTCACTGTGACATCACTTGGCAGAGCTTGGGAGGTGCACCTTCATGAGTGACACCAGTGTTGTGGAATATTATTTTAAGATGTCTTATATGTGTTTATGCTGTGGAACATTTGTTTTAATGATATAGAGATTGTTGCATTCTTTTTTGTTGTTGTTTTTGTTTGTGTTTTTTGAGACAGGGTTTCTCTGTTTGTTTTGGAGCCTGTCCTGGAACTAGCTCTTGTAGACCAGGCTGGCCTCGAACTCACAGAGATCCGCCTGCCTCTGCCTCCCGAGTGCTGGGATTAAAGGCGTGCACCACCAACACCAGCCCGGCATGTGTTGCATTTTTGTATGTTGCTTTTGTTTTAACTCTGTGAAGCTTTTTCACTTTGCCTATCTAAAACACTACCTAATTGGTCTAATAAAGAGCAGGAGAAAGAATAGGTGGGACTTGCAGACAGAGAGAATAAATAGAAGGAAAAAAGGAGAGAACAGAGATCAAGGGAAAGGAAAGGGACTAGAGGAGAACTTCAGGGGCCAACCACACAGCCACACAGCCAGACACAGAATAAGAAGTAAAGAAAAGGTATACAGAAATAGAAAAAAGGTAAAAGCCCAGAGGCAAAAGGTAGATGGGATAATTTAAAGTTAATAAAAGCTGGCTAGAAATGAGCTGAGCTAAGACCCATCATTCATAAGAAAGAAAAAGCCTACATGTGATTTACTGGGGAGCTGGGTGACCGCCCCCACAAAGAGTAAATTGTAAAAACCAACCAACTACACACCAGTTCCATTATGAAAGATCTATGGGAGACCCCCCACTGTTTGAATATATGTAAAGTGGCTTATGCTTTCCTAACAGAAACACAGTCAGGTTATTTCCAGTTTAGGGCAATAATGAATAAAGTTGTGTTAAATATTCACCTGTGTTTGTGTACAGGCCTGACTTTTAATTTGCTTGAGGCCGATATACCAGACTTGTGATTATTGCTGGGGCTTACAGGAAATTAAACCTCAGTTGTTCTCTTGAAAACTCGTTTGTTTTCAAGGCCTCCATCAGTCTGTGAGAAGTCTCTGTGCTCCCCATCCTCTCCGTTCTAAAAGACATGTAATGGTGTGTGGCAAGTTTCAATTTGCATTTCCCTGAAGATTAATGGCTGTGGCCCTTTACAGTAATTTTTGGATTTATTTATTTATTTTTTTAGTGTGTGTGTGTGTGTGTGTGTGTGTATGCATGCATGCTTGTGTGTATGTGCATGTGTGCACACCACAGCACACAAATAGAGGTCAGAAGATAACTTGCAGAATTGGGTTTTGTTGGTTTTCTCCTTTTACCTTGTGGGGCCCAGGGATGGAACTCAGGTTGTCAGGCATCTTTTCCTGGTGAACTTTTTTTTTTTTTTTTTTTGCCCATTTGTGGGCCACATTTTCAAAAGCTTATTTGTCAAGTGTCTACTTCCTTGATGTAGCTGTTTAAAATTTTGTAATTTTTTAAGGCAAATGTTTGCTTTCTTGACATTGGGTTTTGGGGATTTCCTCATATAATCTGTTGTCAGATACACAATATTTGCTGCTGAGTTTTTCGTTCTTTCAACACTATTTTCAAACTTTTTTTTAATTTTAGTGGAGTTCACATATTTTAATAGGCTGCATATTTATGACACATCTAAGAACTTGTGCCCAACTCGAAGTCTTCAAGGTATTTTACTTCTGTTTCTGTCCACCAGTTTTATCATTTTATGTCTATGATCCACCTTCAATTGCATTTTAGAGTTATTTTTACTCAGTTGTGGTGGTTTGCACTCAGGAGGGTCTAGGTCATAGAAAGTTCCAGGGCAGCCTTGAGTGCACAGGAAATCCTCCCGTGTGTTTCACTGTTTTTGATTAACGTATAAGAGCTGTGCGCATCTGTGAGGTGTGAGTGTTACTTCAGCATGCATCTAAAGGACACGCGGTCACTCTGGGGAAGCCAGCAATTCTGTCTGCCTCTGACTTGCTTAGGGTTGGACCCCGAGTGTCTTTCCTTTTCCTAGAAAGATGCGTGACAAACCTGTGTGAGCTATAGGCAGCCCCACCGTGCTGTGGAGCTCTGGAGCCAATGCCGCCTCTTCGGCTGTGCTGCGATTCTCGTTAGCCAGACTTCAACCCTTGACAGCTTTCAGTCACTGGAGAGCTTCGGCATTGGGAAGAGGATATGTGCCACTTTCTTTCTCTGTCTGCCTCATTCTACTTAAAATTAGCGTCTTCCAGTCTCATCAATTTTCCTGCAAACGACAGATTTCATTCTTGGTGGTGGCTGAATAATATCCCCTGCCCCTCCCCGTGTGTCTTTCCATCTCTCGTGTCGTCTCCAGTCTCTCTCGGTGGTGCCTATGATTCTACCATATGGATCATTCATGTCCTTGATTCGCTTCATTTAGGGGTATTCCTTTTTGTTTGTTTGTTTGTTTCTCGAGACAGGGTTTCTCTGTGTGACAGCCGTGGCTATCCTTGCAACTCGCTCTGTAGACCAGGCTGGCCTCGAACTCACAGAGATCTGCCTGCCTCTGCCCCGAGTGCTGGGATTAAAGGTGTGTGCCACATGGCCCAGCTTATGGGTGTTCTTTCTTTTATGTAGACGTTTTGAGTAGAATTGGCTCCTCGATTTCCTTTTCAGAATCTTAATTTTAGGAGTGTGTTGCTTAATTTCCAGTTTTTGGAGGAGACTAATTTCTTCTTGCTTTTGATTTCTGGTTTGATTCTACTATTAAACTAGGAAAAACTTTCTACTGTAGTGGTGAAAATTTGGTGGGATGTTCATGGTCCACAATGTGTTTTACCTCAGAGAATATCGCTCACACGCACCTGAGTTAGCCGGTTTGCTTTGTGTGAAGGCGGGTTGTCGTGTGGTCATCATGGGTCGTCATGTAACACAGCAAGTGCTTGCCCGTTCTGGTCCTAGTTGATGCTGAGTCTACTCGATCTGTTGATCACCATGACAACAGCAGCGCCTATCATGAAAATTGTGGATTTTTCCACCGTAAAATTTATTTTTCTCTTTTAGAAAAAAGAGTTATTTACCTTTATTTATTTATTTATTTATTTATTTATTTATTTATTTATTGGTTTTTCCAGACAGGGTTTCTCTGTATAGCTTTGGAGCCTATCCTGGCACTCGCTCTGTAGACTAGGCTGGCCTCGAACTCACAGAGATCCACCTGCCTCTGCCTCCCAAGTGCTGGGATTAAAGGCGTGCGCCACCAACGCCTGGCCTCGTTTACCTTTATTTTATGTGTATGAGTGTTTTGCCTGCTTGTATGTGTGCACTGCTTATTTGTATGCCTGTGGAGCTCAGGAGAGGGCATTGGATCCCTTGGAACTGTAGTTATAGAAAGTTAGCCACCATGTGGGTGCTGGGAATCAATTCCCCTAAACTCTGTAAAAGTTCTAAGTGCTCATAACTGCAGAGCCACCTCTCGGGTCCACTTCTCTCCCCTTTTAAACTTGAATTTAATTTTTTTTTTGTTTTGTTTTTCGAAACAGGGTTTCTCTGTGTACCTTTGGAGCCTATCCTGGCACTCACTCTGGAGACCAGGCTGGCCTCGAACTCACAGCAATGCCCGGATTGAATTTAAATTTTTAGTATTATAATTAATTCTTTGAGAACTGCATGCAATACACTGTATTTTGATCATATTCATCCCTCCCTCAACTCTCTCAAGTTCCACCCGTCCATTCCATACTCACCTAATTTGTATCCTTAATAGTGCATATATTTAAAGAAACTATCAACTCCAGTTTGCACCACTTATATAAGTGGGTGTGCAGCCATTCACAGGAGCACTGTCAACCTACTAGGGGCTGTGGCACTAAAGTAGACCAACTCTCCTTTTGTTCTGAAGTCTATTCTGACAAATAGTAAATCCATGTTTCTTGACTTTAGTGGTTGCACAAGACTGTGGCCTTTCATTATTTGCGGAGGTTGGTCATCTTACCAAAATTTATGTGTAACTCCTAAAATAATGCCCAGGTATTTTTGGGTCACCCGACACAGCTATTACTAGATAAGGCTGAGGTCCCTACTTTCCAACTCTTCCGCTGTACACTGGAGTGTTTTCCTCATTACTGGATCTTTGGTTGGTGATGTCAGGGTTTACACGGCCCCCAACATTCTGCTTGGATGCAGAGGGGTGTCTGCAAGCTTACAGATGTGTTTTGCAGATGCTCCATTGCAGAACTAAGCTGCAGTGCTGTTGTGTGAACTCAGGGTTAATGAATGCATTGTACACATCGAATGCCGTGTCACTGAGGAAAGAGGCACAGATCACAGTTATGTGTTGATCAGTTGACAAAACGCCAGAAAGCGTCAGCGGGCGTAACTCTGTTTCCCTTTAGAGCGGTGGTCACATAAATTGGTAATTCATTGTCTGCAAGGCTTTCCATAGTTGAACTCTGAACTATTAAACGTATCTTTAATTTTTATGTACTTTTTTTGAGGGGGGAGGTGAGGCAAAGTCTGAACACAACCCAGGCGAATCTCAAATTAGCGCTCCTCCTGCCTCATCCCCCACTGAGTGGCAGGTTAGAGGTATGCACTACCATACTACCCTGCCTGCTCATTTTACTTTTCCGTTAACTTCTTTTCTTCTTCAGTGTGGGCACAGGAAACTATTGGTTTTATTTTAATCAGATGTGCCATCCTAATGCTGAGTTAAATGAGTTACTGACTGTCTAGATGTCTTTATTCTGGAATTTGCAATTTTCTACTTCTCCATTATCACTCAAATTCTATTTTACCATTTGAGAATTTGTGCTGCTATAATTGTAGCTTGCCACACATAGAAAATAAGCATTACCATCAAAGTAAATGTTAAGCTTCTATGTAATTTCTGGTCTTTGTCTTCATGAACACTTTTTCATTTTAAAACTAAGCTATCCTGACCTAGCCTTTTTGCCGTGATTGTTTGCTCCATGCTCTGTGACCAGCGTTTAATGTCTCACAGCTGTCTCCCACATATTGCTTACTTAAAAGATGGAGCTGAAGATTTTGTTCTTTTCGTTGACTTCAGATGACAAAGGTGAGGATCAGAAGCCTGAGCAATTTTAGATCACAGAAGCAAGATCTGAACGTGGTTCAGATCTTGGTTTCCTCATGTAGCAGGGTTATGGGGTAGGTAGGAGGCAATAGTCAGTTTGCACAAGTTTTTGAATTCATGTATTTATTTTGAGTGTGTGTGTGTGTGTGTGTGTTTGTGTGTGTGTGTGTGTGTGTGTGTGTGTGTGTGGTTGTGTGCACATGTGTGTGGGCTCACGCACACTACAGTGTTCCATTCTCTTCCTCTACCACATGAGCTCTGAGGTTCAAATTCAGATCATCCGCTTGGTGGCAAGTACTGTTACCTGTTGAGTCACATGACTGGCCATTACTTGACACAACTGGCTTTCTTCAGAGAGGATCTTCTTCGTATGAAACACTCCTTCGAGTAGACAGGATATCTACTTTCAGATGTCATAGAAGACTGTCTTTGCACGCTTTCTGAATTCCTTGCCTCCCCAGCTGCTGCTCTCACTAAGGGAGAGAAAATGGGTAGCCAAGACTGCCTAAGCTGTCCAGCAGAATAAACAGATTCAATCAATGTACACAGGGCATTCCCATGAACCAAGGGCCACTTGCTGCTTTCTAAGACTCAGGATGAAATGTATAGGGCTCTGTGTAATTGTCCTTACATTACAAATATGATGAGGACATTCCAGATGCTCCATGGGAATTGCAGTAGGAAGCTGTGTTGCTTGTTGTGGAAGTTTGAATTTGAGAAGAGACAGAAGAGATGTATCTGACTTTCAACAACACACTTCTTCCATCTCTTACTTAATGTCATTGAGCAGATTATTTAATCTTGTTTATTTTCTCATCAATAAATGTCAGAATATGCATGTTCCAGAGTAGTGATGAAAATAAAGTTAGTGTGACAACTATTCAAAATAAAGACGATGTAGGATCGACCTAGGTGCCCATCAACGGAAGAACGGCTAAGGAAAATGCAGTCTATATGCACAGGGGCGATTATTCAGTTTTAAATAAGGAAATCTAGTTGCTGCAGCTGGCCATAATTTAATATGAAGTGAGCCAGACACAAAATGACAATATTGCATATCTCTGTTGTATATGGAAGCAAAACAATGTTGATCTGAGTTAAAATAGTGACTACTAGCAGAGGGGAGTGCTAGATAAGGGAGGTGAGCTAACTGACATCGAAAGAAGGAATTACATTCTTGTGTTCCGCAGATGTCTGAGACTCACAGTAAGCTAGCATATATTTCATGGACATCTAGAGAAAGAATCCAAAAGCTCCAAACACAAGGAGATGGCAATGCGTGCTGATGGGGTGGGTTGAGCCTGATTAATATTATTACCAACAATGCATGCTATTAAAATTGAGGGACAGCAGAATAAATAGTAGCTATTGCCATTGTCACTGTTGTTTACGAGAAGAATGTCTAGGAGTTGAATTTTATCAATCTCAGGGAGCTATAGTCAACTCTTCCTGTTGGAAGAAGACTCACTCACCTGGGTAGATGTTATGAAACTTTAAGCCAAAATGCTTCACCAAGCTGAACTGATGATAGAGCGGATGTCTGCGTGCATCTTGGGATGAATAAGTTACGAATCACGAAGAGCTGCTGTTTAAAGGCTAGCAGCTGCATGCTTGAAAGCAGATGGCCATCCTGCTGATCTGAATAATTCCCATCTTGTCTAAATTTAAAAGCTGACTGTGTTTAGGTACAGGGACGAACCCTTAAGAATACTGAGCAGCACAGGGAGAGGCTGTTCTGATGTGAACACCGTACCCCACGTTTCTAATAGCTTGTATCAAGTGATGGCAAACTTGTATATCAAGACTTTGTTCCCCATTTCGTATCCATTGTTTTGTTTGAGAACCCATTTCCGCTGCTGTGGCCTTGTGTCCTAGGGGCTCACGCATTCGGTACTATTCTTTGAACCTCGTCTTTGGCACAATGGGAATACTCTTAGGAAGAAAGAGGCACAGTACTATTGGTGAGACAATCACACAGCCCTCTCTAGGAGTTTGGAGAGACCAACGTTTACAAATATTTACTTGCTCCATGGTTGATGACTTGCAGCATGCTCAGAGGCTTACCGCCTTCCTTCTTGGTAAAGATTTTTCATCATGGAGATGCATCCAAGAAGAAATGAACCCAAAGCAGGGAGCTTGCATTTATGGGAAAGCCTGTCACGTGCCAAATGTGTTGCAGGGATCTTTATAGCAAGGGTAGCTTTAGAGAAGGAGACGCCAAATGCACTTTCCTTTAACCTGTGGCTCCCGGGCTGTCTACAGTCATCGTGGTTGCAGCTGATTTACTCGCTGAAATAAGTAGTGAAAGGTTCAGGCATTAATGCTTACCTGCTCTCCCTCTTTAAGAGACAGACCCCGCCCCCTGACAACGGTGGGGCACGCACAGTGATGTGCCAAGTCATGAAGTTCAGAGCTGCATAGAGAGCTGCACAGGGACTCTGAGAATGCGCGAGCTCCTCCTTTTAAGCCCACAGCATTATTCTTCTCTTTCTTTTCTTTTGTCAATTGACCATGGTGGTCAGCCATTCTCTCTCTCTCTCTCTCTCTCTCTCTCTCTCTCTCTCTCTCTCTCTCTCTCTCTCTCCTCTCTTACTCCCTCTGCTCTGCCGGCCTATGATAAACTATGGTTAATGTATCTCTTGTTCTCATGTCTCATCTTGCACGTTTTTCTAATTTAAGCAAAAGAATAACAAGCAGATGAAAGTGAAATTATTTCCCCAATTCCCTTAAAAATGTATTTTCCCCCCAAAAATAGTTCTTATGTTTCTCTAGAAATAAACTCAGATTCAAGTCAGTATTGCTTCCTGGAAGAATACGGTGGTCTGTTTGGTATTTGAATAGGTTGCCTCTTTGTAACCCACGCCTTACGCTGGATGAGAGATGATGATATTTTTGTCTCCAGGGGACTTATTTGTAACACACTTCAGTAATCTCTGCCTTTCTCTCCTTCCTGCTCTTTTAGACAAAGTCTTATCATGTAGCCCTGGAACTTGCAATGTAGGTCAAGTTGACCTTGACCTCAGAGATCCATCATTCTCCCTCCCAAGTCCCTCCAAATGCATCCCATTAAAGATTTGCAGCACCACACCCAGCCCTTTCTATCTGAATTGTACATCTTCATAAATAAAACGGCATGCTCACTGCAGTGTCATCAGTGAGGATTTAATCAGGAGTTTAGACTGGAATCCTGTATAGCTCAGAATATATTATTTTACCAGATGATGAAGCTATGATATAAGAGTCTATAAATAGCAGTTATTTTACTCTAAAAAGAACTTACACCAAAGAGGTCAGGCTTCAAAGCTTCATTCACCTTGCTATTTATTTTATTTGTGCCTGGATCCCAGTGCTAGTTGCAGGCAACTGAATTAGTCAAAAAAGACTGGATTATAGCCTCTGTTCCAACAGACTTATAAAGGGTCAAGTCTGTCAGTGAAGGCCACATGCACCTGTCCTGAAGGAAAGGAAATGGCTTCCATGGTGAGAATAGAGCTAGAACATCAAAGAGGCCCATATTATATGTGAATGCCAGCATGCACTTTTGATGACTTCACTGCTTATGCAGTTCACTGCTTGTCTTCTCTAAATCCTGTAGTCTCTAGGCAGTGGACAGTAGAATGCTAATATAAAGGACATTAAAGGTTAGGATTCCATGTTTGAAGGTAACAAGGTAAAGGGAAATCAGAAGAATGGCTTAATTCTGTTGAGTGACGACCTGCTTGCCTGGGGCCCAGTTCCCTTTGAGAGGGTCATTCTGGAGGAATGGAAAGAAACATGGGATCCAGGGAGTCCTCTTCTCTTCTGAGACCTTTTGTCATAGTTGGGCACCATATATAAATGCTAGAGTGGGGGATGGGAAGACGGGTCAGGGGACAATGGCAGAGTCCTTTCCTTTATGTCTGTGTGGACACACAGATGTCCCCTATGAAGAATTGCACTATGTTTGAATGAGAGATTGACCCCAGAGCTTTGCACATGCAAGACAAGCCCTCTGCCAGTGACTCACAGCGCAGGCCCCCAGAGATGCTCACTGACAACCTTTGGATGTCTATAAAGGAGGAGACATAGTCTTACAGAGCAGGAGAGCCTCTCTAATTGGAGCAGCCATGTTTGCTCTGCCTCTTCATTCCGGCCCTGATAGAGGTAATTTTCCTTCAATGATAATAGCTACTGCCAGAACAGGACAAAGGCGCTCTAGGCTTCCTTTAAAGAGGCACCTCAAGCATAGGCAGACATAGCTGTCACTTGGTCTCTCTAAGCAAAGCCGAGGTGTGCTTTTACCAAAAAGTAGGAGAAAAACCAAGAAACCTAACATAAAAACACCTCAAGGATACCTGGGAGGATGGCTCAGTCAGTCAAGTGATGGCGTCATGCACACAGGACCTGGGTTTGGTCCCCAGAACTCATGTCAAAAATTCAGATATAGAGTCACAAGCTTGTGATTCCCGCACTGTGGAGGTAGGGACAGAAGGAGCCCTGGGCTCTTTGCCTCATCTGACCAGTGACCACTAGGTCATCGAGAAAACCTGTGTCTAACTAGATGAATCCTGTTCCTGGGGATGACACTAGAGATTGTCTTCTGTCTGTCCCCCTCCCCATACGACACATGACTCCACCTACCAACAAACACTCACACACACCCCGTATACACACTCACACAAACACTCACAAACATCTGTACACACACTGTCTCTCCTTTCTCTCACACACATACACATACCTGTATTCACACACTCACACAAACATGCTCACACACATCTATACACACTCATTTTTTCTCTCTGTCTCTGTCTCTGTCTCTCTGTCTCTGCCTCTCTCACACACATAACACACACACACACACACACACACACACACACACACACACACACACACCACCTTTGAAATGCTCGGGAGTTTGATTTGATCACAGGTAATTTACTTCTTAGTCCATGTTCAGCTTACCCAGTCGCCATCTGTGCTGGGTGTGGCTCAGGGTTTTCTGTGCTAAGAACTCAATAAAATTACCTGGGAATCTCTGGTTCCAACACAGGTCTGTAAAACAAAGATCCCAGGCTTGTGCCCTAAGTGTGAGCCTTTTTTTTTAAAATTTATTTATTAGTTCTAGTTAGGGAACAAGCTTGTTTCACATGTAAGTCCCTTCTCCCTCTCCCTCCCCTCACCCCAACCCTCCTCCCCTACCCCACCCTGCCCCCCATCCCATCCACCCACCACTCCCCAGGCAGGGTAGGACCCTCAACAGGGGCTCTGCAAAGTCCACCAAATCTTCTTGTGCTGGTCCTGTGCCCCTCCCCATGTGTCCAGGGCCAGAGTGTAACCCTTCACGTGGGATGGGCTCTTAAAGTCCCTTCTTGCACCAGGTAAAAATACTAATCCAAGTGTGAGCTTTTTTAATGGCTCTCCATGGTACCGTGGGGAAAAATCAAACAAAGGGCACCTCAGTGGGCAGATAGCTTCAGGACTCTTCACCACCCTGTTCCTTGTAAAGTTCCACCTGGCACCTTATTGGATACATGAATGAACGCTCATCTTTCTGTCTTCCCATTTGTGTAAAAACACAGTGGTGGTTCTAGCCTTGCTTCCTACAGGGGCCCTTGTTCCCAGGCCCTGTCCCAGTTATAGGAAAACTGTGTATGGTAGATGTAAGGATTGTCACTCTCTAGATACCAGGAATGATCTTGTCCCTCCTACATATGATGACATTTTTTGTCTTGTGATTATTAGAACATTCACACCATCAGAATCACACATCAAGTAGCAGGAGAGTGGGCATGGCTTTCTCTAGCTGCCTCCTTAGCTTGGAGATAAACACGTGTGTTAGTTTGGGTTTCTATTGCTGTGAAGAGACACCATGACCATGGCAACTCTTATAAAAGAAAACATTTAATTGGGGCTGGCTTACAGTTTCAGTGGTTTAGTCTGTTATCATCATGGTGGGGAGCATGGCATGAGGCAGGCAGACGTGGTGACGGAGATAAAGCTGAGAGTTTTACATCTGGATCTTCAGGCAGCAGGAAGAGAGAGACACTGGGCCTGGCTTGGACTTTTGAAACCCAACGCCTACCCTCAGTGACACATTTCCTCCAACAAGGTCACATCTCCTAATCCTTCTCAAGTAGTGCCCCTCCTGATGACTAAGAACTCAAACATATGAGCCTATGGGAGCCATTCTTATTCAAATCACCATGACCTGAGCTGGCACAGTTCTTCATTGCAGGGGAAAAGATACAGAATTCAGGATTCAGCACAACAGCCACTCAGAGGGCAGCCACAGATTTGCACTAAGGACCTTAGGACCAGTAGTCTTTTGATTAGCTGTTTGATCAGAGTTGATGCTGAGACAGAATCTAGGTTAGTGAAGGAATCAGGCTGCAATCATGACAACTACATTCAGGGATGTCTTGTCCAGTGCCCTTCTAAGCAGCGTTTGCTGTCCCTTTAGTCAGTAATCTGGACCAGCTGGAGAAATGGGGATTTTTGCCTTGGTTTCATATTCCAGAATTGCACACTATTGTAAAATTTAAATAAGAAGGGAAGAACTGAAGTAAGTAGATTATTGAATGGGTTTTCTTTCAGGCCAAGATTTAAATTTTTTATTATATGACTTAACTTAGAAACAATTTATGTGCTAAAATTAAATCAGTGTGTTCACTGTTTATAGAGTATATAATGCATCACTTTGAAAATAAATATTAATGTCATCACATATGCTGGGCGCTCGCTTTGTTTACAGAACCCAGGCACTGAATGGATCAAAGGGTTTTATAATGCTATGAAGGGTGACACACACACACACACACACACACACACACACACACACACACTCACACACACACACACACTCACACACACACACTCACAATTACGGGGGAGAGAGAGAACACACACACACACACACACACACACACACACACACACACACACACGGAAGGGGGGTAGAGAGGTTGAGAGAGAGAATAAGCTATCTAAAATAGAAGCTACAATATTTTATAATCTAAAATATTATACAGTGTCTTCATAGCTTTAAATGTATAACTCAGGGTTAGTATATGAAGTAAGGCTTCAAATCAGGAATTTTGATTTAATACAGTTTTTCTACTTACTTGCCATTTGACTTGAGGGAAGTCACTTAGTCCTTCTGAACCTCAGATGGCTGAGTTACAGAATTGATAATAATCTTTCTTATTTATAGAGTTTCAATCATGATTTAAAGACAAACATGTAAGATGCTTAATGGACTATACATCATAGAAAACTGAATTATAATTGTATTTAGGTTATTAACCTCAGTCAGAGATTTGGCTTGCATAATTGATCAAAAATTCCTGTATTATTCTTAGGCATTGATGTCAGCTCCTATGGGTTTTATTATGTAGCTCAGGCTGGCCTTGAACTCACAACCCCCTAGCCTCAGCCTTCAAGGTAGTAAGAACACAGGCATGTATCATCTTGAGAAACTGAATGATGCTTCAGTTAGAAACAAATTCCTGTTTCTATGTTATTTCATTGCTTTTTTTCTTTATGTTAAAAGAACTACAGTGCACCCTCAATGACCCTCATGCCATTTTGAAGTGGCAATATCTGGAACACACCAAACTTTCAGGAGTGGACACAAAATTACAGCCGTTGTTTATATAATTTAGACAATGTCACCATTTTCTCTCATGGTAACTCTTTTACTTTTTGGCGGGATTCCTATGTTCAGTCTGGAGTTGTTCTCTAGAGAGGGTCTTATAGATGTGTTTAAAGAGAAGTGAATCAGGCTTCCTAGAAATTGCTGCTCCCATCAGTAAAATTTCAATTTGTTTTATTTTTGGATAAGTATACATGAAGAGTTTGCTATGTTTTTATTTAAAAGGAGGAAAAGAGAAAGCTGCAAGATGAGACATGTTAACTAGTTTATTATAGGGGCCCGGCAGAGTAGGGAGACTGAGAGAGAAGAGGAACAGGGATAATGGCTGACCGCCATAGCCAGTCGCCATAGAGACGCAGAGAGAGCACGTAGGTGAGAGAGAGCCAAGGAGAAACAGAGAGAGAGAGAGTGGAGAAGCGGCGTAAAGAGAGGAAGCAGAGAGAGAGTGAAGCAGGTAAGTTGGAGCTTTTAAAAGGAAGACTGTGCATGCCCACTGAGGTTCCATGCATGCTGGGTGACGCGGTGATGATGTTTTCCTGTCCGTGCCCTGACTGTTGTCAGGGGCAGGGTCTGTCTCTTAAAGAGGTAGAGCCGATCAGCATCAAAGCCTGAACCTTTCAGAGTTCAAGCAACAAGTTCTGTTCTGATGTTGGGTTTCTGTTTCCTTTTTCCGATAATGTTATCATCCATTTTAGCCTTTGGTTGTATAATTTCTTGCAGGTAAAACACATGTGACTACATTAAAAACTACTACGTAAAAGTCATCATTTGTATTAATTGGCTTTAATGATTAGAGGAAGTATGCGGAGAAACAAACATCATAAGGACACTAGTCTTTCTTTCAATAAGTGCTTGATAAGTGAAGACACAAGAGTCTCCAAGAACCCAGTGAGTGATTCTCAGGTGTAAATTGAGGATGACATGCAATTAGCTTTGCACTAGTTACCTGTTTCTGCAAAAACGAAATGCCAAGGAGCTCAGTGGCTAAGCAATGTGGCTCCATTCACCCTGGTCACAAGCCTTTGAATTGGAGGGTGGGCTCTGCAGAGATCTCAGCTCTGCCCTGATTGCCACTATCCAGGAAGACTTTGATGTTACAGGTTTGGATCAAAGGTTGATTTACTTGATGACTAGTGATTGACATTGCCTGTCAGGTGAAAACGTAGTTGATTGCAGCTCCTTTATGCTACTTGCCTTATGACCTGGAACTCTTGCATCATGGTTGCATCTAAGGGGAAAAGACTTCATGTCGTCACCTTTTTATAACATACCTTTGGAAGTTCTCTTTTGATTTCCGTTTATGAATTCTTTGCCACACATTGTATTAATTGAGGCAATTTCGAGGAGATAGGGTAGCAACCCCACACTGAGAGGTGGCAAAGTTCTAAAGAATATGGGACAGAAGAGATGTAGTAAATTTTTGCAAAATATCATATGTACTTAATATAGCTTTAATGACTATTAAGTGAGCCAATATATACAAAGGATAGTAGTCCATACATTGTAACTGCTAAATATGAACATGTTGTTACTGCTTATGTAAATGTGCTATGTGGGAGTCCACAGGATTGACTCCATTTTGTTTTGACTTAAGGTCAGAGGGTTTTTACCTATCCTTGTTCCTGTAAGGTAAAACAACAAAGATACCTAGTCTAAGATGTAAGTGTAACAGGATGTTTGCCCTAAGGTGTGGTCACTGCATGTCCTGCCTAAACAACAGAATACTTTTTTTTTTTTTTGGTTTTTTTCGAGACAGGGTTTCTCTGTGGCTTTGGATTTGGAGGCTGTCCTGGAACTAGCTCTTGTAGACCAGGCTGGTCTTGAACTCACAGAGATCCGCCTGCCTCTGCTCCCGAGTGCTGGGATTAAAGGGGTGTGCCACCACCACCCGGCTACAACAGAATACTTAACTCAGGAGATTGTTACTTGATGTTTTGGGTATTAAAGAGGTAATTATTCTGTTTGTTCCCTGTATCATTGGAAAGAAAGTCTTCTCCCCCTCTTTTAATGGGGGGTATAAAAATCTTTGGACTAAATGCCCTCCCAACTCTATCTCTTGTTTTTAGTCTATATTTTTCCCCCTCAATTTGCACTCCCCTTCTCAGATATGAACCTAGATTAGCTGGCAGGCCCCAACAGTGCTAGGCCTCTATGGAAGTGTCTCTGATTAGCAGAGACTCAGACTGTAAAATTGTCAGTTCAGGTAGAGGAAATCCAAGCCAGAAGGTTAACTTGTTCAGTCACCCAGAAGGAGCTGAGGCCGATTGTCCAAAGTTGTGGGTGTGAATCAGGTCGGACTATGGAACTGGGAACTGCCACCTTGGCAGTCACAGAAGAGCTCTCCAAATAGCGGATGACATTAAATAGAGAACACCGAGTGTTCATGCGCTGTGGCTCCTGACTTCACAAATAGCCCTGAGCCAAAAGAATGAGGTCATGCCTTTACTTTGGAGTGTGTTTGCGTTCAGCTGTAAAGGCTGTTTGTACTTATTTTGTGATTTAGTCTGATTAATGAGCTGCTGCAAAGATCACAAATACTACATAATATGTAGCAGGCAATAATTTTCTTTAAAGAAAATAAGAGTACTGTTGAGTATTAAAAATATTTGAATTGATAACCCAGAAGGCATGCTCATGGTCATAGTTTCTAACCCTGTAGGCCAGCACACATCTGAAAGGCTACATGCAAAGGGCAGTAGTAGCCAGGCGGGCAGAGCCTAGCAAAAGATTTGGCTGCCTTAGCACTCACTTCTTCCCTAGAGATTAATGGGTGTGACTTATGATTAAACTTTGCCATTTTACTCTGAAATAGGTTAACTAAAAATGGACTTAAGAAATTAATTTATAAAGGCTTTCTGGCATAGCTGCTATATCCAGAGAGGCCTCTGAGGGGACTGGAGTGTCACATGAGTTGATGGTGATCTACACTGCGGGGTAACCTTCGGGTTACTGGCAGGCTGTTCCTCAGTGAAAATGGCTTTGTGGAGCTGAGCTTCAGAGACCCCCTTCAGGGAGAGGGTACCGGCTGACAAGGAATGTGTCTGCCATCGTCTCAGGTGGAGGAGGTGGCCATACCATTGCTGTTTGGGTGAATTTGGCCCACACCTCATGCGGTGGTTGAAAGGTTCAGGCATTAATGCTGACCTACCCTACCTCTTTAAGAGACAGACTCCGCCCCCTGACAACAGACCCCGCCCCCTGACAATGGGTGGGGCAGGCACAGTGCCCATCATCTCCACATCACTCAGTAAGCGTTATGGACCTGCATGAGGACTTTGCACATTCGTGAGGCCTTAGTGTGCCTGCTTGGCTTTCCCTTTAAAGTTCGTACCAGCTGACCTGAAGAAGGGGGAGAGCATGAACCCCACACTGATGCCTGGGAGGCCTGCACGGGACTCACCCAGACCCTGAATATGGATGTTAATGAGGGGACCTCGGCACTCGATGGGGCCTCTGGTATAGATCAGTATTTATCCCTGGCGCAGGAAATTATTTTGGGAGCCCATCCCACATGGAGGGATGCTCTCTCAGCCTGGACACATGGGGGAGGGCATAGGCCCTGCCCAGGATGATATGACAGACTTTGGGGATCCCCCATGGAGGGCCTTACCCTCCCTGGGGAACAGAGGGTGGATGGAGTAGGGGGTTGGTAGGGGGTGAGGGCAGAGGGGAGGGAGAAGGTATTGACATGTAAAGTAGGCTTCTTTCTAATTTGAACTAATAAAAATATTATAAAAAAAGCTCAGACCTGTCTCTTTCCTCTCTCTTTTCTGTTTCTGGTGGCTGACCACTAACTCTCTTCTTTCTCTTCTCTTTACTCTCTTACCTTCTCCTACTCTCACACCCCATTCTCTTACCTCTCTTCTCCTCTCTTCTCCCAGGCTCTCTTCTCCTTGCTCTCTCTCGCCCTCTCTCTCTTCTTACTCTCTTTGCTATGTATCTCCTGGTTCATGTTTCATAGCACACGTCTTTAAGCAATGTCTGACTCTCTTCTCTTCCTTCTCTTCCTTCTCTTCTCTTCTCTTCTCTTCTCTTCTCTTCTCTTCTCTTCTCTTCTCTTCTCTTTTCTCTCTTGCCTTCCTTTTCCCCCTCTCCCCTTCCCCCACCTGGAATAAACTATGGTTAATGTATCTCTCATTCTCATGTCTCATCTTGCACCTTTAAAAAATATTTTTAAACTTTTACAAAATAACAATAGTGGTCACTTGGATATGGTAACTTGTCTAGACCGTGGTATCAGTAATTTGGTCAAACACTGGTATAGATGTTACTGGGAAGGTCATTTTTAAGACATGTCTAACATTTGAATCATCGGATTTGGGTAAAGTGGTTGGACCTCACATAATCATTTGACAGACATTTGAGAGAGGACTGGGGGGTGAAGTAATTCTCCAGACTGATGCAAGGGGATTATGCCACTTTCCCCAGATGCTGCCCTAGTGAACTTGTATTCAAGATGGCAACTTCAGCTCTTCCTGTGTCTCTCTATGCAGTCTGTTGGCTTTCCTTGCACTTTGACTTCTCAGCTTCCAGCATCATAGGAGCTATATCCTTACAAGAAATTCCTCTTGTTTAGGTGAATTTTGACTCTACTACTTCCTTTAAGAGTGATGGAAAACTGACTAGTGGAGTGTACTGGGTGGTTTTGTGTCAACTTGACACAAGCCAGAGTCATCAGAGGAAGGAGCCTCAGCTGAGGAAACGCCTCCTTGAGATCCAGCTGTAAGGCATTTTCTCATTTAGTGATCAATAAGGGAGGGCCCAGCCCATGGTGGGTGGTGTCATGCCTGGGCTGTTGGTTCTGGATTCTATAAGAAAGTGGGCTGAACAAGCCAGGGGATGCAAGCCAGTAAGAAGCATCCTTCCATGGCCTCTGCATCAGCTCCTGCCTCCAGGTTCCTGTCATGTGTGAGTTCCTGTCCTGACTCCCTTTAGTGATGAACAGCAGTGCTGAAGTGTAAGCCAAATAAACCCTTTCCTCCCCAGCTTGCTTTTTAGCCATGGTGTTTCATCACAGCAATAGGAACCCTGACTTAGACACACAGACTCCTGGATGAAGTCACAAATTGAGTAGTGTACACTACAGAGTGCAGCCAGTGCTGCTGAGGAAGAGTGTGCGTAAGCTCTGGATTTGGGTCATGTGATTTTGGACCCAAATCTAAAACTTCTAAATCTTTATGAGCTGTAGCTTTCTTTGCCTGTAATGCAGGGCTGCAGGTCTCATCTTCTGAAAGGTATATACTTAAAATAGTCAATCAAGAAAGATTGTATAAGGGCACTGGTTAACCCTCTCCGCCTCCTCCCTTCTACCCCCCCCTTGTTTCTCTCCTTCTCTTCCTGTATAGGCTTGGGTGGCTGCAAACTCACCATGTAGCCCAGGCTGGCTTTGAATTCTAGGTCTCCTTCAAGTGAGCCTTTTCTCTTTGCCTCATCTACCCTGGATGGAACTGTTCATCCCTGAAAAATAAAAACACCCTTTCACATTTTAAATAAAAAATTGGTTTATTGAGAAAGGCTTAGGAATAACCCAGTGACAAAATTCTGATAGTAACCAGAACACAGGGAAAGTTTTGTTCATATACAGCCTCGGAGACACAGTATAAAAATGATGGTTTGCTCCTCATTGGGTTCCTGTGTGTGGTTGTCTTTCTGCTTGAGTGAAGGGAAGACAGCATTGATTCATGTCATTTAGAGGAACCCATGGGACCATTCATGAAAAGTGCTTAGTGGTGTCGGGATCGTAGTAGGAGTTTAGCACAGGTTACTTAAGAATAGTAGCCAGCAGCAGCTACAGGAATTTTATTGCAAAGGTTGGACCCAGGTCCAAAGTGGAAAAATACAACAACAACAACAGGCGAGCTGAGCTAATGAACATGATCTATTCTTGTCTCAAATACTTGGAAGCAGTTTTCCCTGGAGATCAGTAAAAAGCAAAATACTTAAGGTATGGTTAGGACAATACCATACGACTCCTATCTGGCTGTATGGTTACTACTGTTAGCACTTCCATTTTGTGATAGTTGAGAATCTGTCACACAAAACATTGCCTCTGTTATAAACTCAATTGTTTTGAGCTCCTGGCAGGATGCTCCTGCCTGGTATTTCTGCACAGTTGGCAACACCGTTGTGACAGATGCAGATGCTTGCCGAGCCAACAGCAGCTCCCCCTTGCTCACACTGAAGGGGAAAGGTTTTCATTCTGAGTTTGCCTCTGGTATGTAGCCTTTGCCCTTGAGACTCAGGCAGACACGTCATACTCTCTTATGCAGATGGCTTTGTTCCCATCACCTGGGCTTGGCTCCACTGTGGTCATGTGACCACAGAGCCAGGAGGAGAAGCCTGGTTGGGATGTGTGTGCAGCTGGAAGCACTGCCCACTTCACCACCCCTCCTAGGGATGTAGATTTAATGATTACAAGATGAATCCACTTTATTCTCTTCCTCTCCTTGGCCCGTCTGAGCATTCGACTTTACCGAACACAGTGCAGCAGATGTCTCAACCTGCTCCATTTACCATCTGTACTTTTCTGCGCTACCAACTTAATGTTTCAGTTACCATACACATAAAAACATGTTACTATGTAGCAAGGCATTCTGCGTGGCATCCTTATCTCAACCTCTTCTTGACACGGTGATGAGAATTGTTCTTTGATAATTTGCAGGTCTGTGCATGTTTGCATGGCACACTGCTAGTCTTGGCCACCTAAGCCAAGTGTGTGCAGCATTTTGCAGATAGTGAGAACATTTGGGAGACAGGATGCCAGGAGCAGAGCGTGTTTGAAGTAGGGCCCTTCCTGAGTCAGAAGGAGGAAGATGATTCATTGAGCTCCAGCTTGCAGCTACTGAAGACACTAACTGTGAGTAACATTCCCTGACCTTAAACTGTGATCTACCAACTTCTCTTGAGAACCAAACTGTTGCCAATCCCAGTGCCAGAGAAGTCACACAAAGAACAAAGTCAGGCCCTGACCTTTGCCTGATATTGAGCAGACTTTCATATCTGCAATTGATATTTATCATCAGATTTCATCCTCATGACTGTTTCTGGTTGAGACGTGGTTTGATTTTTTTTACCCAAGTGAATTGTGTGAGAATGTAGGGTGTTTGAGAAGTCTTTTGCTTTGGGGCACAGAACGGAGCCTCGTTCTGGGAAACAACGATGGATGTCAGTTCTGAATCTGGACGGAGGGTAAGAAGGAAAGGAGAAAGCATGTGAAGACATCTTTCTGTGCCTCGTGGGGAAAATTGGTGTTGATAATCTTCTACTCAGAAAGAAACAAAACAATAAAATGAAAGAAAACTCCAGCATTTTGTTAGGAAATAGACAAACCAAGATGCATTACTGTATGTCTTGAGCACTTTAAAAGTGCACAAAAAAGTCAGTACTGTAACAATTAGTTGGAGGAAGGCTCGTGTGTGTGTGTGTGTGTGTGTGTGTGTGTGTGTGTGTGTGTGTGTGTGTGTGCAGTCCTGGAACTCACTCTGTAGACCAGGATGCCCTCAAACTCAGAGATCCGCCTATGTCTGCCTCCCAAGTGCTGGGATGGATTGAAGGTGTGCACCACCACCACCACCACCAACAACAACCCCCCCCACCACCTGCTTATTTTTCTAGATATCTACAATTTAATTAATTTCTCAGAAATCACTTTAAGATTGTGAAGATAATGGTTTCTCAGAGAAATCGCCCAGCACAACTGTGAGCTCTGAGTATGACTTATTTTGTTTGATGTAATAGTCTTCTGTTCCTCTGATTTTCTTGAAAATGTTATCCTTTTGCTTATGCACTGCTTTTTACTTGTCCATCTGTTGACAGATTTTTAGGCTGGTTCAGTTTCAGCTGTTGTGAAGAGTGCAGTAATAAATGAATATATATATATATATATATATATATATATATATATGTATGTATGTTTCTGTAGGATGCTGACTCAGCTAGTCCTTTGGGTAAATACCCAAGCGTGGTTTCGCTGAGTGACATGGTAGGCTTATTTTTGGATTTTTGAGGAACCTCTCCATCAGTGTGTATATGGACACCCAGTACATATTCCCTCCACAGCGATGTTAACTGTGCTCCTCTTCCTATGGTCTCACCAGCATTTGTTGGGGCTGCTTTCCTTGATGGAAGCCATCTTCCTGCAGAGAGCACTCAGGGACTTTTAACTCACGGCAGCTGAGGATGTTACAACTGTTTTCAAATACTTAGGGGTGGTTCACATTGTCTCTTCTCTTTAGACTTGTCTATGCAATCCATCAGCACATATAGTGATGAGATGACTTGGGGGTTCAGTCTTATATATACCACACATTTCCTTCTGGTCTGATGAATACTTGGTGAACTTTTTTTTTTTTTTTTAATTTTCCCATCCTGTAGGCAGTCTTCACTCTAGTGACTGTGTCCTTTGACATGAAGGAGATTTTTAATTTCTTGTAATCTCATGTTCCAATTTTTTTGGGTTGTTTCTCGTGCTAGTGAACTCTTTTCTATGCTTATATCTTGAACCGTTTTGCCAATTTCTTTTGTAGCAGCCCCAGAGATTCAGGACATATTCTAAGGTGGTTGTATAGGATTTGGAGCAGGGTGAGAGCTGTGAATCTACTTTCTTAGGCTACACGTAGATAGCCAGTTTCTGCAGACCTTGTTGGGTGAAGAGGTTATGTTTTTTCCTCTAATGTATGTTTTTGACATTTTCCCCTTGAAATTAGGTGTCTGTAGCCTTGCCAGTTTATTCCTCCATCCCATTGTTCCACACCGTCTGTTTTGTGCCAGTCCTATGCAGATTTTGCTGTTACAATTCTGTAGTATAATTTAACATCAAGTATTGTGATACTTCCACCATTAACTCTCTCTGCTTAGAACTGCTTTCTTTTTGGAGTTTATTAAGAATTTTAGGATTATTTTATCTAGGTCTGTGAAGGTGCCATTGGAATTTGATGGGATTATGTTGAACCTATTAGATTTATTTTTGGTAATACAGCCATTTCACAGCATAAGCTTTGCCAATCCATGAGCTTGGTAGGCAGCCCTGTCTCTTAGTGTCTTCCTCAGTGTCTTAACATTTTCATTGTAGAAGTCCTTTACCCCCTTGGTTAGGATTTTTTTGTAGGTATTTTATTTTTATTTATTTATTATTATAATTTTTTGAGACAGTCTTAGCAAATAACTCTGCCTGGCCTAGAATTCTCTTTGTAGATGAGGCTGAGGCTGCTCTCGATCTCAAAGAGACCCACCCACGAGTACTTCTATCTGATGGATCAACTCAACTTGCCTGACTTTTAAGAGTTTTATTCAGAATTTTTTATTTATGTTTGTGGTGGTTTGATAGAAAGTGGCTGCCCAGAAGGAGTGGCACTATTAGGAGGTGTGGCCTTGTTGGAGTAGGTGTGGCCTTGTTGGAAGAAGTGTGTCACTGTGGAGGCGGACTTTGAGGTTTCAATATGCACAAGCCACAACCAGTGAGACAGACAACTTCCTGTTGCCTGCTTAACAAGATGTAGGACCCTCAGCCCCAGCACCATGTCAGCCTGCATGCCACCATGCCACACCATGATAATGGACTAAACCTCTGAGAATGCCAGCCACCCCAATTAAATGTTTTCCTTTGTAAGAGTTGTCTTGGTCATGGTGTCTCTTCACAGCAATAGAAACTCTAACTAAGACAATGTTCATGAGGGAACATAGTCTGTAGTTTTATTTACTATGTCCTTATTCAGTTTTGGCACTGGGGTAATGCTGGCTTTGTAGGATGAGTTGGGTCCTGCTCTTTCTGTTTCTATTGTGTGGAGCAGCTTGAGGAGTGTCTGTGTTAGTGCGGTTTGCAAAGGCTGAGGAGAGTGTCCTGCCACCTGCTCTCATGTGGCTTGCCAGTGTCTGACACCCATGCTTTCCACAGCTGCTTCCCAGGGAGGTCGCTCACCCCTCGGGTTGTAGCAGGTTAAAGTCTGTCTTGTAGTTGCTTTCAGTTATCAGGTTCCCAGGGAAGCTCCATTTGACAGAATATGACCCCTTTCAATACGGTGCCCAGGAGGAACAAATTGGGACTCCTCTCCCTGCTGACCAGCCCTGTGGGGGAATCACACAGCTCACCTAATCAATTTCCAACTGTGCAGGGGGCTTGTGAGGGGTGGAGCTGTCCAGGGGGCCACTTTTCCACAGAGCTGTCTGAAATAACGTAGCAATGGGGCCTCTATATCCCCTTCCTCTTTGGCTCGACTTTTTAGTGAGACACCCCTATTTTTATCTGCAATTTTCTTCTGATATTCGGTGATGCCTTTGTGAGTTTCTGAAGCTACTACCCTTTCACTTTGTAACAGAATCTATTTTTCCTTGTGCTGACACTTCTCCTTCACTGCCCACATGGAGGCAGCTTCTGTCCTGCATTCTTACCTGGAACTCCACTGGGATGGAGTTCTGCTTTGATTTATTTTTATGTTATACTTGGATGGTATAACTGTTATTAACTGTCCTACCATGGAATGGTTATAAGGCAGGAACCATAAATTCTTCAAGTGTCTGCTAAGCTAAATCCTTTCAACCATGGGTTCCCATGACAATTGAGGACTAACTTGAGGATATCTAAAGTTACTCAGAGATGCTATCTGTATCTCCGAAGGAGACTTGAACCTCTGATCCATTCAATTATAGGCATGGCCCTGTCCTGACCCCTATAGGAAACAGTTGAGTTTATTGGGTTCCACATAATGAATGAATTAACATACTTTTAATTGTTTTTTTGAGGATTTTTTTGCATGAAAATTATACTTTTAAATGCAAAATTACCATATATTTAAAACACAGTCACATTTCTAAATTGTGTTAACCATACTCCAAATTCTGAGAAATTAAATGTTCAGTCTTCTATTTGGTTGAATTCTGGCCTGTTAAGGTAAAAGAACTTAATAAAAATCACAGGTCCCAGTAAGTACATCTCTCATCTTTTATAATCTCTATGCACACATTCCTTTACCTACAGCTGGAGAAGGCATGCTTTTACAGAAACTCATCTCTATATGCATTTTATTTTCAGATAGGAGGTTTTCTTAGCCATGGATTTGTTCATCTTACTTTAGATTTTCTGCACATGGGTAGAGTGTCCAGGCCATAGACAGCATCACCTTCTGCTTTTCACGTGTCCTCACATATGTGTCGGTCCTTCTCGTTCATCTAATGCCAGCATTGTACCCTCCCTCAGTCTTCTGAAAAGGCTTAATTGTTGTCCTAATGGATTTTAAAAATAAACTGTCCAGTACACTATGTGATTCAAGTAACTATACCAGATGGAACTCAGACATTGAGTCATATTGTTCAGCCTCCGAATGCTGGTATTGATCATGTTATCTGCCAGCACGTCCTTTTCCTCAGTTGAAAGTTCTGATTTGAGTCACCTGTGCCTGCCTCACAATACTGGGAAGGGGGTCCTGTCATTTTCCTACTTTTATAAAATTTAATCGACTCTGATTTCTGCTTGTTTTATACAGGCTTACTGGTCTTAGAAAAGTAAGACTTTACAGAGTTGGTCTTTAAAATATTTGTTTTCATGTTTATCCTTACACACACACACACACACACACACATGCTACTGAGCATATTCCTCTTATATTTTTCCCCCATTTTCCCTTTTCTCCCTCCCTAATTAATGGCTGAAAACTTTCTTCCATAGATGCTCTCTGAATTCTCTGTTGGTTAACAACATTGTCTTGTTGGCAGCTGTCTAGCAACTTCTGTAATACTTTACTAGAGATAATGGCAATCAATTAAAATGGTGTTTTAGGAGTAAGAAAATGGTTAAGCCAATTTCAGAAAGACAAGTATCATATTTTTCTTCCATCTGTGGTTCCTAGATTTTTAGAGTGCACACACACACACACACACACACACACACACACACACACACACACACTTGTGTATAGATGGATAGACAGATAACATGAAAATAAAACTCCCTGGGGGTTACAGAGGAGACTAACAGGGAAGGATGGTTGAGAAAATGCAGGACAGGGGCTCGTGGAAGGAATACATATTCCTGGTGGTATTTCTGGCCTTTGGCTTCACCACAAATACAATTTGATTTTTTTCCTGGTGATTTATTTCTATCAACGATTCAAACACTATCATAGATGTAGTTTCAGTTCCTCTAAAAAGAAATGTTGTCTATAACTGAGTGCCTCGACAAATTTAATTATAATCAAAGCAAATGTCAATTAGCGATATCCCCAGCTAAAGGCCGGGAGAGACAGACGATGAAGTAATCAGCATTTTTGAAATGAATGGTTTAAAGTTTTGCAAAGGTTAATTTTTGGTTACTGCTGCTTAGAGTACAGTGCACATTTGGAAATTAGCTGCTTAGATGCAAAAGGCAAACCTTGCATTTTGGGTTTTGAATCATTTGCTTGGCTGTCTCCATTAATTACTCACGTCATCCTCTTCGAGGGTGTATCGGACCACTAAATAAGAGCATTCTGGGACTGAGAGAAGACTCAGCGGGCAGAGGGCTCCGGTTCAGTTCCCAGCATCTGCATGATAGCTCACAGCTGTCTGTGACTGAAGTTCCAGGAGATTTGACGCCCTCTTGTGGCCTCTGTGGGCACCAGGCACGCCCACGGAGCACATGCAGAGGGAGGCAAAACATTCTCCGCAAAAAGTAAAAATAAGCAAATGTTAACAATGTAACGGTGTGTAGAACTATGCCCCCCAAACTTGTACTGGCTGTGATTGAGACAGGACATGCCAACAAAGATAGTCAAACTGCAGCTGTCAACAACAGAGTAGGTCTTTGGAACAACATTAAAGAAAAGCAAGCACTTGATTGTGAGGAAATCCAGGTGATTCCTTGTCTAGTGAGAAGAGAGGATAGACCTGCATGGGGACACACTGGAAACTTATAATACTGGCTGGTTCTTATGCTGAAGGTGGCTAAAGACAGCAACCGAGTAATGTGTGATGGGAGATTTGTGGTTGGGGCATCCTGTTCTATGAAAATTGAGAGGAGAAAATTGTGAACACTGTGGATTACTTTACCCCTGACAGAGCAGAAACTACAGCTCCTACCGTGCTGACGCTGTAAGCTCTTACATCTTTACTGGCTATTGTGTCTCACGTAATTCACTTCTGTTTTCCAGGGTGTTTGCTAGAAATATTCAGGGCACTAACTCCGATTATAACTAGATATGGGGAACAATTTTATTTTGGGGGTAATTAATTGTCATGCTCAGACATCTTACCTCCCTTTCCCCATCCTCCCCCCCAAGTATCTAGGTCTGAGACAAAAAGCTCAGTGCATTAGTTTTTATTTCTGGAGACACAAAACTCAGAAACACAGGGGGAAATGTGTGGCATGAGGCCTGTGGTGCAGGACTTTAATGGGCAGGAACCCCTTCAGCTTCATTTCCTTCTGAAATACCACAGAGGGAAAAAAGACACAGAACATCTGATTTGTTCTTCAACTCCCTTTCTATTTCCAGCCAGCTGTTCTCTTCTTTTGATTAACCCCAACACAGCAAAAATAAAGGTGTAAGAAAAGCCACAAATACTAGAGGTTCCTCCACAGAGAATTCATGCACAGAGCAGGGCTTTCGTATCCCTTTGCCCAGTTTCTAGACGAAGCAGTGGTGACCTGCCTTCTCTTTCTTTTGCTTTAGAGTTGGGTCAAGTGTTTTCATGCTGTTGCGTGTGAATGAATGAGAAGGTGGTGTGCGCTCAGTCCCAGCTGGGCGGCCTCAGAAGTGGTGTCTTGGATGAGGGTTTTCTCAGGCCAGGCTGGTGGTTGCATGGCCTCAGAAGTTGGCACAACTTGATCATCATGTACTTACGTGCTCAGGGTTCCGGGAGTTCATAGCCTCACGAAGCATGTTCTCACAGAAAATGGTTGGCCGATAGGAACAAGACCATCTGGGAAGCTCCCCAGAACCAACTGAAAGGGGCCAGTGTTTTATTATTCTGAAAAGCACTGGACTCCAAGTGGAGGGTGCAGAGAACAAGAACCTCCACCCCTGTGTGAGCCAAGCACACGAACTCTTCACTCCTGTGTGAGGCTTTCTGAGGTGCAAAAGGAGGTAGAGATGGGGGGATTCTGAAGATGCTACATTGGAGATGAAAACTTCAGGTAAAACTCTCCAAACCGACATCAGCTTGGTGGCCGAAGGCCTGGAAATCGAAGAAGCCCCATCCCTGCTTGTGTTCTTCAGTTTCCTGCAGAAGGCCAGAGCTGGTGTTCAAATCACATCTCTCAGGCCAGTTCTTCATGTACTTTACACTGTGGCCAAGCAACAGAAGGCAAAGGAGGGCGAGAATGAAGATTAATGGGAGCCAAGAGAGGAGGAGAGGTCAGAGCAGAAATGGAGAGCTACTGGGACTGCCATCCACTGAGCAACGCTTACTGACTGCCCACTGGGAACATAAGGTTTCAGGGAGAGAAGTGAACAAGACAGGGCCGAGGTGTTGCCCTTGGCATCAGACGTGTTAGGGAAGAGTATGCCCTTACTCTTTTCATAGAGGAAGAAGCTGGCTTGGTCTCACAGTAGTTGGCATCATGCCAGTCACATATTATGAACCAGATCTCCTGTGCAATACAGTTTGAGAACCACAGGCAGGCCAATGTCAGCTGGGGTGGGAGTGAGTTCAGTCACACAGGCACTGAAAGCCATGGATGCCATACCTGGATGTCGAGCTTGCATTTCAGATTTGCTATGAGGTCCCTAGCAGGGTATGACCTACCTGATTCATTTCAAAAGGTCTCCTTGGCTGAGCTAATGGGGGTTCAAAGACAAGATGGCCACTTAAGTCAGAACAAAGGAGGCTACTTCAGTGTGGACAGGCGAGAGCCCCTGGGCTCTTAGTTACTATTGCAAAGCTTGCGAGCCTCAGGCAAGGCCACTGGGAAAGGACTCCAGTTCAGCCAGGATCAAGCTCGACACTCTGCCTCTAGTTCCACAGATACTTTGTGGAATTTAAAGAGGCTTTCAGGAAGAATTGGTGCAATTTCTCTCATGCTCTTCCATGGGACTGAAAGGGAAGGACGCTTGCCAGATTTGCACTGTGAGGCACACATCACCTTCTTAGCCAAACCACACAATGATGACAACAAAAAGCCCATGTGGGCAGAGATGCCAATAATCTAGATAAAAAATCCTAGCAAGTAAATGACACATCATATATGCCAGTTGCCATGTGTATTATTAGTTAGGCTTTTTTGTTTTGTTTTGTTTTGTTTTTGTTTGTTTGTTTTTGAGACAGGGTTTCTCTGTATTGCTTTGGAGGTTGTCCTGGAACTAGCTCTTGAGTCCATGCTGGTCTCGAACTCACAGAGATCCACCTGCCTCTGCCTCCCGAGTGCTGGGACTAAAGGCGTGCACCACCAACGCCCGGCCTTAGTTAGGCTTTTATTGCTGTGAAGAGACCACGACCATGGCAACTCTTAGAAAAGAAAACATTTAACTGGGGTGGCTCACAGTTGAGAGGTTCAGTCCATTCCATCCTGGTGGGACATGGAGGCACGCAGGCAGACAGAGGAAAGAAGGAGGAGCTGAGAGCTGATCTGCAGGCAACAAGAGACTGCGTCACACTGGGCAGATCTTGAGCGTATATGAGACCTTAAAGCCTGCGCTGTTTAGGGGACAGGAATGGTAGGGACAAGGCAGCCCCCCACCCCCCCCCACCCCACCCCCACAGGCAGTCTGGGGGCGGAACCTGTGTGCCTTAGTTAATTTCTATTGCTGTGAAAGGACAGCATGACTAAGACAACACAGAGAGCACTTAATTTGCAGGCTCACAGTTGCCACCATCGTGACAGGGAGCGTGTTTGCAGATAGGCCGGCAGGGGCAGCAGCTGATTGCCGACATTCTGATCACAAGCATGGGGCAGAAAATGAGCCAACTGGGAACAGTGTGAGCCTTTGACACCCGGAAGCCCACCTACCCCAGTGACACACTTCCCCCAACAGGGCCACACCACCATGTTCTAATACATACTCCTGTGGGGGCCATTCTCATTCATTCTTCCAGAACTTACACAGACGGAATGAGGTGTCTCCTGAATATTTTTTCAAATGCGTATGGCTTGTCACTATCCAAATCCATCTCTGCACCACCGAGTTCAATAGCCTCTTGTCATTGGTGTGTAAGGAGAATACACGAGACATTTTGACATCACTAAAGGATTATTTCCAAAGTTTTGGGGTCTCTTCGTTCAAAGAAAGAGGGAAATATTGCAGTATACACCTTCCTCTTGCTTATCTTTCTATATAATTTCTTTATCCAGAGACCACGAGTGACTTGTGAGCTGATTTGGCTAAAAACTGTACTTTCCGATGGCTGGCTGCTGCTGGGACTTTGAGTCTTAGCAGAAGATGGTGACTGTGGGAATGACAGGAGGGCGTTTTTAAGGGCTCATTTAAAACCGCTCCTACTATGTTTACCGCATGGATTCTTCTCACCGCCCCGGTGGGTGAGAAGAGCCAGTCCTAGGCTCATTTTGCCCAAGAGACCAAAATACATTGTTAAATATTGAAGACCTCTGACATTGTGGTCAAGTAATTCTTTTTTAATCTGAGGGCAAGAAGAAGCCTTCTGGATTGCTTCCGGCCGCCAGACAGGACCCATAAGTCCAGTTTTAAATAATGAACTAACAAGCATGGCCCTTGCGGCCGCCGGCGTAAGTGGGTTTGGTAAAACAAAACTGCAACACCTCTGTTTGGCTCAAGGCTCTCCGCTCAACCCTGTGACCTGTGCGCCTTTGCGGCTGCGGTAGCGCTCGGAGTGGCCGGCAGGGGGCAGCAGAGGCTGTGTGAGCGGAGGCGCGGGCTGGGCTTCTGCAGTTCCGACCAGAAGGAGGCTACCAGGCTGGAGCCGAGCGAGCGCCCTCGGGGTCTGGCCGCCCTGGTTTGCGGCTCTGCAAGGAGGGGGCACTTGCGCTCACCCAGGCTGGTGCCAAGAAGAGAGGGAAGGTTATCCCGCCCAAAGCCGGGCGGCCCTTCTGCTGCACAGAGTTCCTGTTCTGGTGGCTGGCCCTTGCTTCCCTGGAATATTCTCGAAATCCCCCTGGGAAGTAGGAGTTGGAAGTGACGGTGTGAGAGGCAGAAAGAAACTCAAACTAACTCCGTTCTGCCCTGTACTCATCAGAACTGCTTCGGGGCTTTCTGGATTCAACTCACTGCGGGTTGAGTTCCTTGTTCTCCAGGTGCTCAGAAAAAATGCAATATTTAAACATCTCCAACATAAGATTTCCATGAACATTTGCATTTCCATTTGCTCTGCTCCAACGTCTTCCAGTGCAAGATTTGCTGTCTTTCCTCCTGCCTTCAAACCCCCACCTCCATCCTGTGTTTCCTTGGTCCGAAACATTTACACCTGAAAGGGGAATATTAATAAAAGTCTAAAACCCAGACTCCAAAGTCCCAAAAGAAAGCTCTGAGTTCCCCAAAGACAGCTCAGCAGACAAGGTTAAACAAAGGTCCACAAGGATTCAAGACCTTAGACCGGAAATCACACCTTAGAATGGCATTCACATTCCTCTGGTCCAAAGAGGATCAGATAGTTATCAATTGTAGAAGTCCCCAGCCCAGGAGATAATTAACAAACTCATTTCCTCTGCAGCATCCTGCTTGATTGTACTTTGCCTGAAGCATACAATCTTTGTCCTGTCCTGTGTAACCTGTGTAATCTTGAGGCTTCCAGCCCTACAATTTTCCCTTATAGAAACACCTCTCAGTAGAAAGCGGGTACTCCATTTGTTCCAGAACGAATGGGGTCCTTGCTGCAGCTCGTATCCTCAAGTCAATAAAGAAACCTTTGTCCTCGTATTCGGTGAGTCGTCTCCTTGTTGGTGGGTCCTTTTGGGGTTCCGAAATCTGGACACAACAACATACCCCCTTGACAATTTTTGCTTTTTGTACACTTTTCTTCTAAGAATTCATTGGTGTTTAGGGTGAAGGGACCAGTGTTATTCTTTTGTTTAAGTTGTAACTGCTGATATAAAGGAACAACGGATGAACAACCCAAGTGGATTTTATTTACCTGAAAGGGGCGGGGGGTGGGGGTGGGGGTGGGGAGGTGGGGGGCTGGGGGGGGCAGGAAGGGGGGAAATGGAGCTGGGTTGTCAGCCAACCCGAGAGGAGCCAAAGAGAGAGAGAAAGATGGAAGGCTGGACCTTTTAAAGGGATGGTTGCACATGCACAGAGTCCTCACGCAGGCCGCAATGCATGGTGGGTGACGTGGCGATGACTTAGCAAGTTTTCCTGTGAGTGCCACATCTGTCATTAGGGGGTCGGGGTCATCCAGGTGTATTGTTCTTACAACCAGCCCCCTTGCTTTAGAAAAGACTTGTAGGCCTCTGACTCAGCACATGCCTGACCTTGCTGGGCCTGCCCTAGTCACTAGGAGGTCAGATACCCTCCTCATGGTAAGGAACCAATCAGAAGTTAGCTGGCAGGGCTGTGCTTTATGGCTCTGGGTGTGCTTTACAGTACAAGTGGCTCAACAGTGACATGCAGATCATAGTGTTAGACCCCCGAAAACTCAAGTATCCGGGGTCTCAGGCCAGGTTCGCGGTCACCCCAATCACCAGGCGGATTCGAGAGCTTGCTGCAAACTGCACGAGGCTTTATTGTAATTTAACGAACTAACCCCATGTTAGCTCGGGTCTTTCACCCACCCGCCATGGCAGACGGCTAGAAAAAGACGGCTCCTAAGGTCTCCCCAAAGATCTTATAGGGCAGCGTAAGGGGAGTGTCTAGGGGTACGCACAGGCTTACGATTGGTGTGCCTCCAGGCTTGGAGGGCTTGCCCTGTGTTGATTGGTCAACTGGTTGTTATGGCTCATAGGCCCTCCCAGGGTGGTTGCTATGCTCTCTACGTCATTGCTGTGCGCTTGTCCGTAAAGCACACCCAGAGCCATAAAGCATAGCACCACCAGCTAACTTCTGATTGGTTCCTTGTCACAAGACAGGCATCTGACTTTCTGGTTTCTAGGACAAGGTCATAGAAGCACATGTTCAACCATTATGGCTGCCAAAAGGGAAGCCGGTTCCTTCATTCCCCCATTTTCTTTTCTGGAAATTCCAATCATGGAATTGCTGTCTCTCTAGCATCCCCATCAGGGAGTGATAGATATTGGCATCCCCATGTAAGGGAGTTCCTTTTGACTTAGCATTTTAACCAGGGAAAATGGACGCCGAAATTCTTTTCTAAACTGCTTCCTGCTGACTTTGGGACGAAGTTAGGGACCCCAGAAGGTTGAAATGCTAGTCAAAAGCAAAAAGGGATTTAGGCAATGGGGAATTCATCAGGGGCTTCTGGGTAGCAGACACTGTTGCAGAGACAGGGGGTGTCCATATCAGCTGAACTGGTTCACATCCACAGCAAGTCCAGGGCTCGCAGTCTTAGAACAGTCTGTAGTCAGCAACTGATATTCAGATGTCTGCCAGAAGCAGAAACCTGTTTAAGACATGTTTAAACTAGGAACAGAGGTTAAAGCTTATTTACTGAAGCCCACAGTGTAGAAAAAGCAGATATTTGGATATCTGTTTAAACAGCAGGAACATACTTAGCAAAAACTACAGATTTGGGCTATAAGCATGTACATTTTTCTTCTGTCCAGAGAGCCAGGTATGGATTGGACAGAGGTGCCTTTGGCCTGATGAAAAGCCCTTTAAGTTTGTACTTAGATGACAACCAAAATAAACTTAAAAACCTTGAGCTTGTGCCTGAACAGTAGATAGTTACTATTTTATCAGTTAACATACTGACTAGTCTATAGTGGATCTGACTGACTGATGTTGTCAAGCTGACAACCAGTAATATTTCAGAGATCTGAGAAGGGTATATTTTGTCCGAATCTACTAAAAAGTGACAGAAGCCAGTTAGAAGCCAGTCTATATACAGTTAGCCAAACCCAAGTTTCTCCATTACTGTTGGAGGCAGCTGTCTCAAAGAACAGCAATCTTCGCCAGGCCTATACTGTGAGAGTTTTTTTCCTCTCTGTGGAAGAGGGACATGGAAAAGACTGACCTTGTTTTGTCTAGGCAAAGGGGTGCAATCAATTTTCCAGTGTCCAGCAGCTTTGTCCACAGTCTCGGCCAGGTCCTGGCAGGCGGCAGGTATCACATCTGAGCATCTCGCTCACTGGTCCAGGTGCAGGAACTGAGGTGCCTCGTAATCTTCTTTGGAGACTTTGGGTCACTGTCCGGATCTGGCAGTCTGTCTGACATTATAAACTTTAAAGATAACAATTTAAATGCCATATTCTGAAGATCTCTGAAGCATTAGAGGTCTGTTTGTCTGTTTTAGTTACTTGCCTTAAGCACACAGGTGGCTAGGTAAGGTCTTATTTCTGTAAATGATTTTTAGTCTGACTGTAACTGGTTTTAACTTAGTAAAATGTTTGAAACAGCACAGCTGAACTTAAAACTGCATAGAGCTACCTTATATTCCTTAAACAGTAGCTTAACTTCTTTCTGAGGCAGGGTTTTTCTGTGACTTTGGAGCCTGTTCTGGAATTCGATCTGCCGGACCAGGCAGGCCTTGAACTCATAAAGATCCATCTGCCTCTTCCTCCCGAATGGTGGGATTAAAGGCGTGTGCCACCTACATCCTGAGCTTAAAGGTGTGTGCTATCAACATCCTAAACTTAACTTCTGAAAACACAAACTGTAACAGATTAGCATCTTTTATAAAACAAGAACTTTACATTGTCAGGCTTTGCTTAGAAATAATTCTAAATTGAAGCTCTTTAAGTACAAACATTAATAAAAACAAACATTTGAAAACTGGTTTTAAAAAGAAATTTAAATTTCCTTAAGGTCTTTCTGTAATATATAGAAGTATTAACATTTTAAATCTTAATTGAAAAACTTGTTTCTAAGATGGTACCTCTAATTTCCATGGGGTCACCTTTAGTCAAGATGGCGGCTTAAGTATTTTTTTTAACTTTAGCAAAATGGCGACCAGTCAAGTCATGTGACCAGTTGGCCATGTGCTGGCTAAACCAGGAAACAGAACATTTTAAAACAAATATACATAAATTACTTGAGAAATAAACAGGACTTTTTTTAAAAACAAAATCAGCTTAATATGATTAAAATTTTAACTTATATTATTATTTTTAAAATTTACTGTTTGTAGACATGAGAAACCATAGCACAGTTTACATTTTTTTTTTCACTTGTAACAACCTTTTCTCTGACCTTTAATAACTTTCCTCTGACCTTTTATAACTTACTTTAACCCTTTATAACTTTCTGTAACAATCTTTTTCTCTGACCTCCAACAACTTGCTTTAACCCTCTATAACTTTTACCATTTGTTTTAACTCTCTATAATCTTTTATTTTATTTCTCTGACTTTCTTAGACATTCTTAGACAATTTTTTTTTTTTATTATTTAAGTCTTTTACATTTTTTTTTTTATTTTTTAGTTAACATAAAAATTTTGTCAAAGTCCCTTTTATAGTTCTTAATAACTTTAAGGCCATTTAGATGTCCGGATCAGGCCAGATAAGTTCATACGCTCGAGCTCCATGTGCTCAAGGCAGAGAGACATGGGGTAGGGGTGCTGCTGGTAACCCCAGACCCTTGGCCAATCCAGGTGTGGGAAAAAGACTCCTGTGGCCCCCCTGCATACCATGTGTGTGGAGCACAGAAAGACGGGTAGCAGATGGCGGCCTTGTAGCCATGTTCCCCCAGAGCAGGGAAACAGCCATAACGGCAGCTGGGGCAGAAACAGTCCTACTGGGCATGCCTCAGACCCGCAGGTGGGGATAGAAAGGGGGTGGCGTGGTGGATCCTGAATTGAAAACCAATGATGATAACACAGAATAGACAGGAAAGAACAGACGCCAACCCAATCCGCCCACGCTGCTCATAAGGCAATGGCGCCGGGAAGACGGCGGCAGAACTCGGCGGCTAACTGAGGCGGGTCCAAGTGTCCTTGGCCCGAGTCTGTACCTCCTGGGTCCTGGGTGTCCTCAGAGTGGCAGTCTGTCCTCCGGGTGCATCTGCCGATCATAGTTGAGGTGGCGCCATGTGCTCAGAGAAGAAAAGACCCCTGACCCCCTGACCCATGCATGCCACGTGCATGGGCAATGTGGGACAGAAAGAGATGCTTAAGAAACACATAACACAAATGACAGCACATTAGACAGCACAAACATTAGACAGGACAAACCGCGGCAAAGAAATGGTGCCCCAAACCAAAATTACAACCAAACCTTGGACTTTCATCCAGGGTGGAACCAAGGTTCTCGCAAGTCTGCTTACCCTATGGTTCAATTACAAATTCTGCGCAGATCAAATACAAATTACAAATTCTGCGCAGATCAAATCAAGCAACCCTCGGACTTTCATCCAGGGCAGGACTTCAGGGTCTTCCCCAGAAGTCCGAATTACAAATACAAATTCTGCGCAGATCAAATACAAATCATGGCACCAAACAAAACAGCAAGAGACAAAACAAGAAACATAGAACATTGAACATATACAAGTTTCGAGCTCGAATCATCTTACCTCCAAGATCGAATCCACTCAGGTGAAGGGTGGTCGCAAATCGCGGACGAGCCCCCAAAATGTTAGACCCCCGAAAACTCAAGTATCCGGGGTCTCAGGCCAGGTTCGCGGTCACCCCAATCACCAGGCGGATTCGAGAGCTTGCTGCAAACTGCACGAGGCTTTATTGTAATTTAACGAACTAACCCCATGTTAGCTCGGGTCTTTCACCCACCCGCCATGGCAGACGGCTAGAAAAAGACGGCTCCTAAGGTCTCCCCAAAGATCTTATAGGGCAGCGTAAGGGGAGTGTCTAGGGGTACGCACAGGCTTACGATTGGTGTGCCTCCAGGCTTGGAGGGCTTGCCCTGTGTTGATTGGTCAACTGGTTGTTATGGCTCATAGGCCCTCCCAGGGTGGTTGCTATGCTCTCTACGTCATTGCTGTGCGCTTGTCCGTAAAGCACACCCAGAGCCATAAAGCATAGCACCACCAGCTAACTTCTGATTGGTTCCTTGTCACAAGACAGGCATCTGACTTTCTGGTTTCTAGGACAAGGTCATAGAAGCACATGTTCAACCATTATGGCTGCCAAAAGGGAAGCCGGTTCCTTCAATAGCAACTGCTCTGGGAGGGCCTATAGGCCATAACAACCAACTGACCAATCAACTCAAGACAGGTCATCCAAGGAAGTACACCAGTCCTGAGACTGTTGTGTACCCCTAGACGCTCCCTTTATGCTGCCCTAGAAGTTTCCCTGCCTCGTGGCCCCCCTGGTTCTTATCTCCAGCCATCAGCCAGGATGAATGGACAAAGGGCCTTGAGCTAAAGCGGTTAGATTTACATCCTTAAACAATAAGACTCTTTGCTTTTGCATCGGAATGGTCTCTTGGTGATTTTGGGGGTTCAGAATTTGGGCACAGCAGGGCAGGAGAGATGGTTATATGGATCACTTGCTCCACACGCTTGAAGCCTGGAGTTCTGACCCCCTAACACCCACCTAATGTGAGAAGTGCACATTTGTAATTTCAGTGCCTCCTGGGGACAGGAGACAGAAATAAGAACCCCAGATAGGAAGAGAAGAAGGATGGAGTGCCTGCCTGGGGACAGTAAGATACTCCCTCAAACACGGTGGAAGGGAAGGACAGACACCCAAGGTTGTCCTCACAACACATTAATAACAAACAAAAATGAAGAATTTATTATTTTTATAGAAATTTTAGGTTCACAACAAAATTAAAAGGACACAGATTTCCCACGTGCTGTGTGTCCCTGTACATACACAACTTCCCACAATTGCCACGCTCCACCCACACAGTGGCTCATGAACGCCACACAGCTAAAGTCCGCATGCATCTTAAGCTCCTTCCTTGTGTCGTGAGCCCCTATGGGTTGGGGCAAATGGACTATGACACAGCCCCTGTTATTACCATAGGAGCAGTTTCACTGTCCAAAACATCCTCTGTGCTCCAAATTTATATTTAATAGAGATATCAAATCTACCTGGAAGTAGTTACGAGGAGTACAAATTAGTCAAAGTTCCGTGTGTCTCAGAGCCATTGATGTGTTTCTCATGAATCAGATGCTCACGTATTTGCTGGGTTGTTTCTGGACGATGCTTTTCTAGACCTTTGTAAACTGCACTCCCCTGCTTCCTGATGATGTTGCTTTATAACTGGTGTTGGTAGCTGCTAACTCAGACGCTTCCATTCATTGAGTTTTCTTCAATTACCTTGGTCTTTTGTGCCTGAAATAATCAAATCCAATTCCTAGTTAAAATTGCTGCTTCCCTTTCAGGTTATATTGACATTATTCTGTATGGCTTCCCTAGGGCATTGCAACCCAGTAATACTGTAGGAATTAAATTATGTGCTAAAAATCATTTAGCGGTTCTAATACTTAAAGTCTTCTGTGGTTTTATTAGTGAGCCCCCGTGCCCAACCTGTCTTCTGGGGCCAGAAAATTCTGGGTTTGTTTTTCCCTTTGCAGGTCCAAATTCCATCTGTCTTCCCAGCCTGCTCCAGATCCTGCAGATTTCCAGTGTATGACTCAGGTGTCCTTGGGTTTCCCCAGCTATGATGGATGGCATAGATTTGACTGTCATGCTGTTTTGCACACACACACACACACACTCAAAGGCATCTTGAGCCCTTCCACCATCTAAACCATCTGGGCTGCCCCTTTGTCCTGTGTGACCCCTTTCTTCATCATCATCATCACCATCGTCATCATCATCTCCTCCTCCTCCTCCTCCAGACACCCAGACATTCAGGCTTCCTCTCGTCTTGGTGACCCTCACTTTTACACATGTCTGAGACTTTCCACGGTGACATCCTGGCCAGACTTGTTCTTTTGATCTTGTTCTCATCGCCTATCTTTCACAAATTAATGCCTTGTTAACACACAAGTTTCTTGTCTGGAAATCTCTTGCTCACCTCAGACTAGACCAGTCACCTTTGTGGACACACCTCTGTCACAGTGTGTGCCCCAGCTAAAAATTATAAACCTGTTCAATTACTTAATTAGATTATATGAGAAGAAAAGTTCAGGGCTCATGCCTGTTCTGTTCAATATTTTCACCTCCAATTCCCAAGATAGTGTGCGTTCTACAGAAAATGCTCTGTGATTATTTTTGTGAATGAATGCACACAAATAGAAATACATCAGCCTGCAGGGCTCTGGTCCACTCAGTGGTGCCATGCACAGAGGTGTTCTGTAACTATCTTTGTGTTTCTCAGACTGGGCATCTAATTATTCTGTCTTAGATGGAAGAGAGGCTCACAGGGCCCTGCCCTACAAAGGGAACTAATGGCTAGCCTGGGTTACAGAGGGACAGAATCTAATTAATTGTTTTCAGTGCTGTAACCATTGTGTGTTACCCAAGCTCCAGAGGATAAATGGATAGATAGTATATGGGACTCTGGTTACATGCGTTAAGCCCAGTTGATAACAAAGTAAAAAATAAAACACACACACAAGAGAGAGAGGAGGGGAGAGGGAGAGACAGACAGACAGAAATGAAGGGTGGAGACTTGGTGGGAAGAGAGGGCCTAGTATAGTTTAGAGGAGAACAAAAGAGGGTGGTGGGCCAATGTAACCAGAAAGTATTAGATGCAAGTGTTAAACTATCAAAGAATACATTGTTTAAAAAGTCTTTGTGGTTCTTCCTATTTTTTTTTCTGTAGAAAATTTTAACAATGAATTCCATACAATTTATGAGAGTAGCCATGCCATGAAATAGTATTGCTGGCCACTGCGGGCAGTCTCTGGGCCTTCTTGCTGTCCCATACCTGATTTGGTCGGTGTGGCAGCCGTGATAACAGAATACTCCTTACATATGATCAGAAGGGAGAAGGGTCCTTCACTTGCTGATAATACTATCTTATCAAAGCTATTTTTGGGAACTCTAAACACTCTGTTCTGATTTGGTTATGTTGTGTGTGTGTGTGTGGGGGGGGGAATTGGGCGGGGGAGAGGATTGGTGAGGTTAGCATGAATCTGGAAAACCAGGGTCTGGAGTGTTATCCTTTTCAGTTCCAAAGTGGGGCAGCCAGCACAGCTTCATTAGCAATTGGCACAGATGGGCGAGGCTGAACATCTGGTCCTTCATGGAAAATTCCAGTATGCACAGAGCCGAGAAAAGACTGCCATTACATTATTAAAGGGGACCGGAATTAGTTCTCCTTCTCTGGTCTCATAGTCTGGTCATTGATGAATGACAACACTGTCCTTATAATGTCAAGGGATGAGAAGGGAGGATAAGAAATGCCTGGCTGGTTGCCACTAGCAACATGATCTATTAGAGAGTGTGTGTGGGGGGGCAGAAGCAGCAGACCCTCTGCTGTCCTGATGAGAACATTTACCCCCTGGCAGATTTGGTGACCCATCAGAGAGTGATGGGAGCTAGAGGTGCTGTTGACGGTACAGCCTAACCTCTGCCACCCTCTTTGTGTGATGCAGGTGAAGTCACCACCCAGATTCTGTCTCTAAACGGAATAGCAACTTGACCCTTACCAACCCCCACTGAAGTAGGACACAAAGAGTGACCTTAACAGAGGAAAGCAGCCTTTAGGTTTCTGGAGTCAAGAACGGATACAGATTTGTGCCTTCCTGAAGTTGTTAGATGCATCATTTTTAACAGCTGTCCATAAAAATGAATACCAATCATTAGCTGATCAGGACCAGCTGAATAAGGGTTCTTGACAGGGTCCCAGGGTGGGGGAACTGGGGATGAAAAAGAAATAAAGAGATAAGGAAAATAGAGAGTTAAAAGCTGGGGTCTGGAGGGCAGAAAGGGTGGACAACCCAAGCCAGCAAGTTTATTAACTGCACAGTTCTTTTTATAACTCGTGTGTGTGTATGTGTGTGTGTGTGTGTGTGTGTGAGTGTGTGTGTGTGTGTGTGTGTGTGTGTGTGTGTGTGAGAGAGAGAGAGAGAGAGAGAGAGAGAGAGAGAGAGAGAGAGAGAGAGAGAGAGAGAGAGAGAAGTGGTCAGAAAATAGAATCAGACAGCAGAATTATAGAGAGTTCAAGATCTCTCAGGTTCACCTTAATCAAGGTGAACTCTGGGGTGACCAACAGCATTTCACGTCTCAGCGTCTGGGATATTTGACCACATTCAATGGGAGAGATGCCAAGTGCCAGTTCTTGGATTGTGGCACCCAGACCCTGGTGCCAGTCCATAGCCTGTCTGCCTGGCATGGCCTGGCTAGGGGAGGGACAAAATGCAATAATCAGGGCCTCTTGGAAGTCTGCAATCCATTCTAAACACCAACCTTTAGCGGCATGTCAATTAAATTCTTTAGAGATCTTCCTGTTGGGTGGGTGAGATAGACATGGAGGTAGAAGCTGATAAGGATAGCAGGGAGTACCAGAGCTGCTGTTGGCTTCTGCAACTCTGGATATCCATAGACTGGGCCTGATGATCCCTGGAAAGCAACAAATTCTGGGAACTCAGGCAGGAGGAAGGATTCACAATTCTCCACAGGAAGACACTGAAGACAAACTTAACCATATCACATTCTTGACTTTGCATTGGGCATTTAGACTTTAAAGATAATTAAATCAATTTGTCATCTTTTGTCGAATAGGAAAATAGTATTGAAAATGCTAGTTAGCCTAGAGGACATTTGCGTCATTCAAAACCAGGCAGTAGGCCACCTACAATGTGGAGGTGATTCATTACATTACAGCAAGTTAAATGTCTGTAAGTAAATGGAGAGACTCCAAGAATTTCTGTGGCTGCCTCTGCCTTCTGTCGGGTTGTAGTACACATCTTCACTCTCTATTCATGGAAGAAATTGGGTCTCTACCAGGATTTTCTCCAACGCTATGTTCCTGCAAGTGAATACTTGGCTTAGGTATCAGTGCTATGTTGGGCAGGGAACACGTGTTCTGCCCACATTGCAAGGGCCCCAGGGATTTCTTCTTTCAGGGAGCTGTTTTCTTATCTGAAGATTTGAGCCCCCTAGCCACCGATGAATGGATCAGAATGAGTGACAGATGTTCAGTGATAACCGTTGACCCAAGATGCGGCTAGCACGAGTGGACAACTTCCTAGGATGATGGTGGTGTGCTGGGTCTAACAGACTCTGTCCAAAGAATTTCAGCTGAAGATATGATGAGGGCCAGGTAGCTGGGATACCTGTGAGAAGCCTGTAATATCAAGAAACAAGACGAGTCCCAGATGAGCAGAGACTTGAGTCCGTGAGCACCATGGAATTGGGGAAGAACGTGGAAGATGGGAGAGGCTGTTGGCTGGTAGCTGACTCTATCTTGGCAGAGGATAACCCAGATAATGACATGACTGGAGCTATGAGGCTCATCTTGGAAGTCATCTATGGCACCTGGTTCCTACAGTCACTGCTCTGTCCCTTACCTTATTGTTGTCATTTAAGAAAAGTGGCATGCAGGAGAAAGACACCATTCGACAGGGTTCAGGGTTCAAGCAGAGTTTTTTTTTTTTTTTAGTTAGGGAAAGGGATCATAAAAATGGAAAGGGAGGTAGGTAGACTAGCTTCTGGGGACAGGAACAGCAGGAGAGAGGAGAGAGGAGGGAGGAGAGGAGAGGGGGAAACAGACAGATGTGGTGAGAGAGAGAGAGAGAGAGAGAGAGAGAGAGAGAGAGAGAGAGAGAGAGAGAGAGAGAGAGAGAAGGATGGGAGGTAGTAGGCAGAGCCCTTTTAAAAGGGAACATAGTGAATGTGCATAGGTGGTGTTTTAGTGGCTGCAGCTGAGGGTGTATCCTGTCAGAATCCCAAGGACAGGCCAGTACAGATGCCTGATTACTTACTAACACTTATAGCTTAGAGGGAAGGAGAGGATGTTCCCAACAAACACCTGATGCATAAGTACATGCCTGAATTTTGTACATGTATTTCTTTTTCTTCCATTGTCTCTTAAGTTATCTTGTTCACTTTCCTGTCTTCCTTTGTGCCTTCCTTATAACCAACTTTGTTCCTCATCTCTTCAGAAAGTGAATGTTCATGACCCCGGACAAAGTGGTAGTGAGGACAGTGAAAGGTTATCTCACAGTGAGCATTGGTTAAGTCAACCTTCTGGCCATTGAGTCTAGACTATGGCACACACCAACTTTGACTGAAGAAATGATAATTTAGCTTAAATGTTAGGTCATGGCTCAACTTGACTGCTCTCTCTTTCTCTCAAGATTCACTAAGCTGCTGAGGATGATCTTGACTCTCTGAGGATGATGGTGACCCTCTTGCCCTTACCTCCCATGTGAAGGATTACAAGTGTGCACCACCATGCCTGGCTCTTCTTTCACAAGTCTTCGAAAGGAAACCGATTGCTCTCCATTCTGTCTTTTGCTTCCTTCCAGCTCCAGTTGGAGTGTTGCTTTTTCAGTTTCCCTTATGTGGGCAGAGGTCATATCCTACAGAACCTCAGGATAATGACATAGGAGGAAGAAAAGTCCTCAGATAACCAGGAGGCACTGACCACAGACACACTGGGGTCTATCTGTAGTGACACAGGGGAGATCAGAAAAACCTTCAACCATGGAGCAGTCTTATGTTTTAGTCTTTCTGTTACCATGACATAGTTTACCCCCTCACTAATACACCAGGATAGACATTCACTAGTGCTTGCATTGTACTGGACCACACAGAGTCCTGGACAAATATTTTATCACTTTGTTGAAGAGCAATGTCTTTAAACAGGTGTTGCTAGCCATTTTACAGATGTGCAAGTGATCTCGGAAAGGTTAAGGTTCTTTCACAAGATTGCACGGCTATATGGGGTAGGAGCATACATACTTGAATGCAGCCCCAAAGTGTTTCAAAACATGCTTTCCTAGGCTGACCACTTGGTATTGGATAGACAATTGTTATGCTCTTCCCTGGGGAGACTATTTCTCCTGCTCTCAGTATCCCTAGGTGCCTGTAGTTCTCTGTGTATGGTTGAGGCCTCCTGGGCAGTCTCCCAGTGTCACTTCCTTCTTTTTTAATTATTTTTGAAAATTTCTTATATCAGTTCAGTATTTATATCGTTTCCATTCCTCCCATGTCCCTCTACCATCATGCTCAACCTCATGGCCTCTTTTCCTTCAACTATATATGTATATAAATCATACATAAATATTATATATACAAATATATATATACATATATATAATATATGTATATAAATCATACATAAATATTATATATACAAATATATATATATCCCACTGAGTCTATTTAGTGTTTCTCTTATGTACAGATAAGGGCTGAAAACTTAGGGTGTGGCTGTGTCCCTTCCTAGCAGATTTCCTGAGGACTTCCCACAGCCAGGGCTGTCTTGTGACGGCCTCTGGCAGTTGGGGACTCTGGGATGGTGAGACTGCTATCTAGGGTGCTTTCCAGGGCAAAGCAACAGAGGGAGACAGCAGCAGCCCATGCTACGAGGCTCCCCTATCTCTCCTGAGTCACAGCTCCTGAAATGAATTTTTCTTCTCTCTTCCTTTTCATACTTTTGTCTAGGTGAGAAGCCTGGAAATGAGCCGGAGGAGGCAAAACTGCAGAATGCCAGCAAGCAGATTGTACAGAATGCCATCCTGCGAGCTGTACAGCAAGTCTCCCAGGAGAGCCTTCAGAGGGGAGGCAGACCCAGTGACTGTCGGCCCCGGGGCCGGCTGGGAGGGTGTGAGCTGACCAAGAAGCATGAAAAGAAGTAATGGGTTCTGGGTCTGGCTCTTGTCACATGCTTGGCGTCTGCCTTTCCTGTTAGCATAGGACGTATCACTAAAATGTTGCCAATAAGCAAAGCCAAGTGTCATAGATGCCTATCAGTAGGACGAGTTCATGCTAGTCTTGGAGACAAGCTATGGTTTTGCAAACCTGTGTTAGGGACTCTTCACATCTATGGGGAGACTTTGGAAGCAGCTGAGTCAGACGTAGCACTCACACTGCAAAAGTCATCTTGAACAACTATTCTCCATGTTCTTAAAAAATTAGAATTCTAATTCTTGTTTATTTATGCATTCTTTCTATGAATTCAACCAGCAGTCTTTATTGCCCTTCTGGGCCACTGAGTGCAGTTCTGTGTTCTTCATAAATATTAAAAGATACACCAGGAAGATGAAGGAACGGAGCATTAGTCCTGTTCAAATGATGAGAGTTCAGGTTCAGGATCAAACTGAGTGGATTCTGAGACCCAGCCCTGCGCTAGAGCTTATGTTTATGTTATGCCAAGAAAGGGATGTGTTTATGCCTTGTGAGAACTCAGTCTTTTTTATCTCTGTTCTCTGAGTTGTTCACAGTTGGTGTTTACCTTCTGTGCAGAGATCCGGTGGGGACAGTACGAATATCTTTTCTTAACTCAAGATTAAAAGAGATGACTGAGTCTATACACATCAGTCTCTGATGACTCAGTTCTTTGGCAAACTAAAGGGAACAGCGCATGCATGCTCCGAGCCTCTAAGCTTCTCCATCCTGGATTTACCTCCCCATGAGGCTGGAGAGAGCAGCCTCCTTGGCCAGGAGTCTGGGCCCGGTGATTGCTATGCTATCACCCAGCTCTGTATCTTCACTAGTCCCTCACCAATAGACTTCCTCTCTTCCAAGGGAAAAAATTAGCATGACATTGTTTATTTTTAACGTTATGAAAATTGTGAGGTCATGAATAACTTCTGTGAAGATGTGGGAAACTATTCCGTTTTTAATTGTCGGAGGCGTGTAAGCAGAAGGAGAAAAGTGGAGGCATTTCTGAGAGATGGGTGTGCATGCGTCCTAACAGCCATCTCCATTCAACACGGTGAAACCTCCTGCTGCTCCCGTGTGGACAACAGAAGTCTCTCTTGAGTCTTTTAGGGCCCCATTTACTGTGCTTTATGAAAACCACTGAGTTGGTGCTACTGGGAGCAAAGGAGGAATTCAACCTGTTTAAAACCCTCCAGGCTACAGAGTATCCTTGTGTGTACATTGTCATGCACTCTAAAGGCAAAGTATTTCTAGTGTTTAGACACCTCCGAAACTCAAGTATACCAGACTGTATGTGGCCAGGGACACTACAGATAACATTAAATGGGGGAAATCAATTTCACCATATTAGACTATATTTGGTGGGACAAATTAGTTCAGGGAGAGAATTCATGAGGGGAAAATGAGAGTGTTAAATTTTAGATATTGTCTATTCATCATATTTTTTTTGGAGACAGGGTTTCTCTCTGTGGCTTTGGAGGTTGTTCCAGAATTCACTCTGTAGACCAGGCTGGCCTCGAACTCACAGAGATCCGCCTGCCTCTGCCTCCCAAGTGCTGGGATTAAAAGCATACGCCACCAACGCCCAGCCTCGTCAATTTTTTTTTTTTAAAGGCAGAGGTCATGGCAATTAAAGAATGAAGTTAAGTCAACCTAAAATCATGTGTCTGAATTTATGGCAGTTTTGTATTTGGGGAAATCATTCAGATGTCCCACAAATAATAAAACAAACCCAGTGCTCATAGTTTGCAGGTGACCTGCCACTGTCTCTGCTACGGTATCTAATTATAACCAACCTTGTTTTTCTGTCAAATGGCAAAAACATAAATATGTTAACCTTTCTTCTCTGGTGTATATGGGGAATATTATTGATTTCTGTATCAAATACTATTTATAAATAAATTATATCCAGGTTTGAAATATGTATCCGTGTGAAGCATTTTTCTACCTGCTCTTGTTTGGCTCATATTACATGTGCTCTTACCTGCATCAGGGACCTGCCAGAAGACTGTGACTCCAAACTCTTCCCTACCACAGGCAGAGCAGGTGATTATTTAATGTTCCTTAACCTTGACTATGGATAGCTTTGGCTATGGAAAAGAAGTCTACTTCTAATTATTATTATTATTTCTTTCTTCAAGACAGGGTTTCACTGTGTAGCCCCGGCTGTCCTGGAGCTCTGTAGACCAGGCTAGCCTCTGCCTCTCAAGGGCTGGGATTAAGGGTATGCACCACACTACCGGGAGAGAAATGAACTAAAAAGTGCATAGCAAAGGTAAGGAGATCTGTCAAGCAGTCATTGTTTCCTGGGGTGGGAAGTCTGAAGCAGGGGATGATGGCACTGAGTTCCGAGAGGACAGGAGGAAGTGCAATAACGAGAGCCTCAAGGGCGTGCGTGAGCTATGAAGAGAACCACGGCAACCCAGTCATAGGGACCGATGCGGCTGTTCTACTCTTGATTCACCCTCGATACTGTGATACGGCTACCGGGTTTCATAAGCGGGCTGCGGGGCTTTGTGTTGTGTAAACTTGGTTATTGTCATAGCCGGTATTCGGCTCTGTTTTCAGAACTGTGGGAACATTTATTTGATGTCTTCTGAGACCTTGACTCACTGCGAAGCAAAGCACGCAGAGTTTCCTGGCTCTGTGTGTTCAGCTGTTCACCCCGGCTTGATGATCTCCAGGATGGAACTAAAGAGAGAAATACTTTCATGTGGCGCTGCTTCTCTGTAGCCATCTCTTCAGGGCAAATATTGTCGCAAATAGACAGAGAGCGGCTTACTGGCTTCCGGGGCTTCATTCCTCATTACCTCCCTACACATTTAAAGCATTTAGTCTTTTCATTATGGGATTTTTAGGTTGCTAATAAATGAAGGAGATATCTTAAAAACCATTACATGTGTGCCATTCAATGAACAAGCACCTGGCTGTTTTTCAAGGTGGTTTAAGACCTCTGTGATAAAAATAATACAGAAGCAGGGAACTGTGGATTTGTCCATTGAAATGGCTATTACAGAAAATGAAATCCCCAACAAAGGGAACTCATTTCACACCTGTCATACCCACATAGATGGAAAGAACCGATATTTGAGCCAGTTCCTCCTGTAAGAGAACTTGACAAAAGAAACATCATCTTCTCTCTTGAGTTGGCAATGTTTTCTGGAATGTGTGACCGCCTGTTACCGGGTTTATCTCCATGCTACAGTCTCAGAATACGATTCAGGAAGAGGAATAATTTTTTATGAGGTCTGAGGGGGATTAGTGAAACGTGGGTGGAAGAAGTGAGCACTCCTGGGCTTCACAACGCAGAGACCACTGAGCTCAAACTGAATCTTTAAACCACTTAAAACCCAAATTTTAGAATTTCTATGTGAAGATGGAAGAGGAAGTCTTACAGAACACTTCTCTGAATAAATGAATTAAAACCAAGATAGCAAAGGGACAGCAAAACTATTTGCCAGTGGAAGGAGCCCAGTGTCATTAACCTCAAACAAGGGCAGCTGAATTAGCCAGCTGTATGTTGCTACAATGAAATACTCTAGGCAGTTAAGGACACGAAAGTTGATTTAACTTATTGTTTCAGAGGCTCCATTTCAAGATGGGGTGTCATATAGATTTGGGATCCTGAAGAAGGTGGTATGCTGCAAGAAGAGCTTGAAGTCCAGCATGCCAATGACTGTGATCCTGGGGACACAGGCATATTGACAGACCAAGGTCTCACAGTCCCCTTTAAGGAATTGGTCATCATCACCCAAATATTTCCCGAAATGGTCCACATCCTAAAGGCTCTACCACCCTCCAATAACATCACCCTGAGGACCACTGATGGGAGAATGTCCTACTGTGCGCTGTTAGTATATGTTTCCCTTATTGGCTGATGAATAAAACACTGATTGGCCAGTAACCAGGTAGGAAGTATAGGCAGGGCTACCAGATGAGGAGAATTCTGGGGAGAGGAGGCAGAAAGAAGCCTCCAGGGAGATGCTATTTAACTACTAGGAAGATGGGATGGCAGACATTCTCCTGTAAGCCAAGAGTATGTGGAGATACTTAGATTAATAGAAATGGGTTAATAATTAAGAGAAATCTAGCCAATAAGAACTCTGAGCCATAAGCTAAACAGTTTATAATTATCAAAGCCTCTGTGTGTTTATTTGCGGCTAAATGGCTGTGGGACCAGGCAGGACAGAAACATTTGTCTGTAATGGCACCCAACATGAGGCAAGAATTACCATGTAAAACCTGACAAAAGCTTAAAAGGGATTCTCAACACAAAAGAACAGAGACAAGCATGGCTTCGTGGTGACAGCATTTTCTCGGGTGGGCTCTGTTTGCTAGAGGCAGCAGAGACTCATTTGAGGCTTCTCAACTAAGCATTAGTGGCAAAAACCACCAGGCTCTTTTAAGAGGCCCTACTACCAATTCATCACCCAATAAGAGAAACATATTCAGAGCCTACAGAAGGACCTCCCCTATCAGACCACACCTTTAACACATCTGCCTTCTTAGGTGCTCATCCAAACCATACTATGAGTATGGAAACAGGAAACTGTAGAAAGCAAAGTAGAGGATCATATCAGAGGACAGGGAGTGCACCCACTTTTCTGCCATTTGTTAGAAAACATATCAGTTTGTACGCAGTATCCCAGGCCTGATGTGAAGACATTAGGGTGCTTTTGCCCTTTGTCCTTGCTGCATTGAAATAGAAAATATCGTTGGGAGGAGACACATGAAGCAGAAGAGACCACTTTCAGGCAAAAGTGGCAAACTGGTCCAACAAAAAGGAAAAATAAGAAAAGAAAGAGAAGGACATACGTATTTCTAGAACAGATGCTATGCTAGAGAAAAATGAAAAATTATCAATATCAACACTACCAGAGTATAAGAAAAAGTCTTGAAACTTGTGGGCTGAGATTGCCCAAGGCCAATTTCTGGGCTGAAATCAGGTTTCCTCAGGATGATGTTTGATGCCCCAACACAAGAGCAGAAGACAATTAAAGAGCTGTGGAGGAGGGATCAGGAGAGGTAAGCTGTCATTCATGGCTAGGATGTCACTTTACAATAAAGGCAAGCATGAAGAGTCTTAGCAGCCACCTGTGCTCACAATCCTCTGTGCAAACAAATTACACTATGAATTAATTTGAGATGACAAAAAAAAACCCACAAATAAATCAATGCTTAAGGAGTGGTGAGGTGGTTTGAATAGGTACCGCTCCCATAGACTCATGTGTTTGAATGTTCAGCCCATAGAGAGTGGCACTATTAGGAGGTGTGGCCTTGTTGGAGGAAGTGAGTCACTTAGGGCTTGGGCTTTGAAGTCTCATATGCTCAAACTATGCCCAGCATGGGACACAGTCTCCTTCTTGCTGCCTGTGGATCAAGTAGTAGAACTCTAAGCTCTTTTTCCAGCACCATGTCTGCTTGCATGCTGCCATGCTTCTCACTATGACAATGGACTAACCCTCCGAAACTGTAAGCCTACCCTTATTAAATGTTTCCTCCCTTTATAAAAGTTGCTGTGGTGATGGCATCTCTTCCTAGCACTAGATACCCTAAGTAAGACATGTGGAGAGGTTGTATGGAAAGGACCAGTAAAGAGCAGTGCTCTTACTTCAGTGTAAACTGGAGGGAAGAGATTCATGACAATCACATCACAAAGGAAAGTATAAGTTGGTAAGTCTCAACGGCATGCAAGGATTGCTAATAAAACTCAGGGCATGGGCAAGAGAAATGACATCATGCTAATGATTTCATCTGCTAAAGAAAGGATTTATATGGCTTCAACTGGAATGATCTAGTTCATAAATCCCAAGAGTTCCGATTGTTTACTGGATTTTATAGTTCCTTCTTAACCTCAGAGCAATGCATCAGAAAAAATAATAGGAGAGGAAAGAGTTATGCAAATTGAAGTACTTCTTTTAGCCTCGGCTTCTTCTTTTTACCTTTCCAGTAAATTGAGAAGAAATGGAGTATATGCGGATTTTGTTCCTGTCTTTTGATGGGCAGGATGAACTTTGTAGGCTCTGAAGGCCAAGGGTACCTTTGCAGAGGAAAATATCTCTTTGAGCATTAGAATTAGGCGGAAGGTGGTCCACAGTTTAAGTAACAGGGGAGAAAACAATGTTCTATTCCTACCCTATTCTCCAGTGTTGAAAGCAGTTGCGGGTGTGGTCGTTGCCTCCTGGCAGCTGAGTTTTTATTTGATTGAGTAAGTGCGCAGAACACACTCCTGGTGCTTGTGTATGGAGAGTGTTCTCTTGCCTGCTCTCACACGAGTGCTTCACTAATTGAGTCATTTGTGCGATGACACTGCTGCCATCCATCCATATGTCCTCCGATTTGCCATTTCCCAATGCACAGATGGCATCCTGCTGCAAGGCTGCCATTCTTTTCCTGTAGGCTTTTCTGCCTATAGCTGAGTTCTCAGCTTACATCAGGGGCCAGCTGGAAATACAAGCGAGCTAAGGCTCCAAGAGAGGCCCCAGGCATTGATGAATGGGAGCTGGGGCATAAACACTCCAGCTTTCCTACCCCTCAGGTGGACACACTCAGAAAGTCACCTCCCAGCCCTCCAGCAGTTGTTTTATGATAGAGGCCAGATGCATATAACCCGTTGTTTCTCCTTCTCTTGTCTCTCCTGCTTTTCGTTGGTGCTTCCTGGGAGGAGCTCTTGAATCAGCCAACCGTGTTTACTCCAACTCTGTCTTAGCATCTACTTCAAAGGGGTCCACACTGAAGAGTGGCTTTACCATGGGTTCTGTCAAAGAAAGCTGAGACTGGTCATGATTTGTGCCTTGATGCATGGAAATAGGAGGGAGCCTTTGCGCTCAGCCAATCAGTGCCAGTCAAATACAGGCCAGTGGCTTGTTACTCACAGTATGGTGAAGTCAGATGTGTGGTGTGTTTTAATTTCATCACATAAGTCTTTGTTATATCAAGATGAATTGATGTTGGCTCTGTTTTCTAATCAGTCTAATTGATAGACATTTGATCCACACAGACAGCAAATAAGCAGGCACTGGAGGCTGCTCCCCTAAGGGAAGGTTCTGGAGAGACAATTGCCAGGTCACAAGACTTACAAATCTAAATAAAAGAGTGCTAGTGTATAGAAACCAAATTTCAGGTGTAATAATTTCATCAGTGTCTTTCTTGCTGAAATGGAATATTTGTGGGGGAATGTCCTAGGGCAGAGACAGTCCTTCATATATTAGGTTGGTTCTTGAGATACTGAGAAATTACTCCATTATAGGCCTATAGATTTATTTTTCAAGTTTACAGATTATGTAAAAAAAGGTAGGATGGGTGGATTCAAGAACACAGAACTCCATGACCAAGAATCTGTCTTCAGTTTCAGGCTTACTCAATAAAACCATCCTGTCTCCTTGACATTCACAATATTAATGGAATGATGTCTCTTTTTAGTTTGTTAACTAGATAGAAACTAGAGTCAGGGAACTTTGGTGGAAGAGCTGGTTCCATCAGAGTGGCCCGTGGCCATGTCTATGGGAGTTTTTCTTGATTAACGACTAATGTGAGAGGGATCATCCCGTTTTGAGCTGTGTGACCACTGGGCAGATGGTCCTTGATTGCAAGCTGAGCATGGGGAGCAAGTAAGTGGTGCTCTTCTGTGGTCTCCACTTCAGTTCTTGTCTCTGGTTCTCTGCCTCAACAATAAACTGTAGATTCTAAGCCAAAGGAACCCTTTCTCTCCCAAGTTGGTTTGTTTCATTAGAGCAACAGAATACAAACTAGGATACTGTCTTTCCTGTTGCACTGGTATATGTGAATAGAGCAAAGTGTAAGTGCCCAGTGAGTTAACATGGGATACATTGTCTGCACAGTGTTAACAAGTTTCACCAACTTTGCCACTGGTCTCCTCTTCTGTGGAATCCATGATGGTGGAGACTATTAAGTTTCTTTCTATTTCTACAAGTAAATTGTCCTGTGTTCCATCTTTTTTTTTTTTTTTTGTAGAGGCTTTGCCAAATTATGCAAGTTGGTGACTTTTTACTTATGTATATAACCTACATATCCACTACCCCAGAAAGATTATTTCTTAGCTTCCTCAAAGCAAAACAGTGGCAGGACTTATATAATTATAGGACAGATTTACTCATTTTGAAATTTACTATAATTGTAGTGTATACTCTTTCCCACTCAATGGGAGATTTTTATCATGGCTTTGAAATCTATGTAATATGTTCTCTTGTATTGTGGGAATATATGGCTACTTGTTTGTTCACTATAACATTGACTATTAAGGTGCCCCAATCTTGCTTATTACAAATACAGTTATTTATGAATGTTCTTACACATGTGGTTAGGTACTTGATATTTCCCTTGGGTAGGTATCCAGGGACAGAATTTCAGGGTCACGGTGCATAAACATTTAATTTGCAGAACCCTACTGAAGTGTTTCCAATGTGATAGTACTATTTATCTTCCCACTATTATCAGATGGAGTTTCCGTCCCCCCCTCAATTCTGAGATGAAAGAATTGAGCTGAGAAGCAGTTTAAGCAAAAGTTGACTTAGCAAAGCAAACCCCATGTGCTAGAGAAGGTTCAGGGTGGGCAGACTCCAGGTGAGAGACTAGCTGGAGGGTTCTGGGGTGGGAAGTTTTTTGTTTGTTTGTTTGTTTTTTGTTTTTTTGTTTAATGGCCCACTCACTGTTGCGACAGCATTGTTAAAGCCTTACCCTTGAGTACCATGTTTGTTTCAGCCTGCTCTACTGGGCATGCTCTGGAGTTGGGATGTCCCTGTGGTCTGTGTCCCTGCTCATCGGGGTGTTTGCTGGTGGACATGTGTGGTCATTTTGGAGAGTGCCCTGGGACCTTAATTTCTGATTGGGTGGAGGAATGTAGCTACAGCTTTAAGGATGTCAGACCACAAAGGGGCGTTATCCCACCAGGGCACAGCTCTTTAGGCAGAGCTATGGGTTCTTGAGTTCCCTGCCCACTCAGGCAGGGAGTCCTAAGCAGAAAAGCGTCTCAGCCCCTGTACCCTAGTGCATGGGTGTACTGCCACACACAACTCCACAAAGGTCCTTTTGGTGGGAAAACCTATTCCGCTTTAGTCGTTTTGAATTCATCGGTCTGTCCAAATCCTTGCTTGCCTCATTTCCCTTCAGTCTCTGGAGGGCGTGAGCTAACACACCCGTTCACTTTTCCCTTGTAAGAAATCACTGGCTGATTGCTCGCTGTTGAGGGGCCATGCTGGGTCTGTCCTCCAGTCCACCTCAGTCTTACCAGACAGATGCCATTCTGTTTTGTTTAAACCACACTTTCTGTAAATTTTCTAATCATTTCAAAGTTCCTGCGTTGAGAGTATTGAGATTCATCATGAGGCTAAGATGGATAGTGGGAAGGAGTGTGTGTTATATGTGTAACAGCTCGTGCATATGCATCTAACTTCTAAATCCAAACACACAGGCTTAGGATCAAATTAGTGATTTTTTAAAAATCTTTGTTCTAAGTGAAAAAATAAGCCCATTTTGTAACAGTTCCTAAAGATATGGAATATTTACATAATTTATATAAAGGCACTTCAGGTTGATCTCTTCCTAGTGACGGGTGTCTATGCCATCGGGAAAAATAAAAGCAATTCTCTTCAGACACAGATTTCATAATTTCCTGGTAACCTATCAGCCAGGATTCCAAAGAGAAATCTTCCTTCTTCTCCTCACCTCAAAGAGGCCTTGAACATGCTCAACCACAGAACAAACTACCTAGCCCAAGAATTATTTTCCTGAGTTGCTTGATAGAATTCAAATCCTGCTATTGTTTTAGGTAATAAAACAAAACCATCATAAAAACAACCGAAAGTCCACATAACAGAAACACCCTCTATTATTTTTAAAAGGTGATTTTCTTTCTGGAGTAGCTTGAGGTCCCGATTTGGCTCAAATGTTTTTATTATTTCTGAATGAGGGTTTGATCACTAGAGTTCATGTTGAATTTATGTGACCATTGAATGATTATAAATGACCGTGTTGACATTTGTTCACGACTAATTGGATTTGTGACCTTAAGCAAATGAGCATTTGTTTACTGTCTTTGTTTCCATTATTTCAGAGAAAGAGGATTATCATACCAATTCCATTTGCTGTCAGTCAGTGTGGTACGGTATTGGCATCAGATGTTGCTGTTATTAAATTAGGCCCCGAGGAGTGCCAAGGACTAATAAATGGGGAGCTGTGTAGACGAATTACCTTTAATATTAGTTAGACAGAAATGCCAACCCACTCTCTGGTTTCTCTCTATGGGGCAGGACAGGCCTTTTCTCTACAACAGAAGAAGGCCTTTCTGCTGGTTCTACCCTTGGTTTGTGCCCTTCACATAACTTTCCATCCCTCCAACCTGCCTTCTGAGGGTGTATAATCCTAGGCAAGGCCTTCCTCTACCGGGTACAGGAAATGGGGAGCCATCACAAGGTTGTCCCCATGCAAAAGGAAGAAAGACAAGCCCATTTCTACTTTTCCCACAAAACTGCACACAGTCTTTTACAAGATATGTCTTTTGGGTAAAGATCTAGATTTAGATTTAAACATTATCTTTTGCTCTTGGTCCACAAAAACATCTTTAGAGCAGGAGGAACTGTGTCAAGCTCCCTCTAGGGGTAAAAATGTGCCATTTGTACCACTTGAAGGGATTTGTTCACAGAAATCCACATGCTTAGACAAGGTCAAGGCACCACACAGAGTAAATAAGGCAGGAAGAACTGTGAAAACTCTGTTTCCAGATAGATTTCTTACCAGAGTTTTTAAATCAGAAGCCAGGCACTGGCAGCCCTAGCAGGCTAGGCTCACCCCAACTTCCCAACACACCTGTGAAAGACACAAGTAATTACAAAAAGCAGAGAGAAATTTAACCATTGTGGCTATACTGGGAGAGAAACAAATGAACCCAAGAGCTAGTTTGGTGAACTGACATGAGTTTTATGTTTAAACAGAACACAGCACGTGTGTACAGTTACCTGTCCTGGTCAATGTATGGTGCCACTCAACACTGAATGGTGTGATCTGGGCTGCAAGCATTTTTAAAAAGTTGCTAAACTGGTAATTTGTTGCTGAGGTGCATCCGACACTCAGGAAACTATTCACACATGGTGGTGAGGATGTCTGTACTGGGAGGTTTTGGTCTTCCGAGAATTCAAAGCCACTGAAGAGAAAGGTTAAGGATTGTTACCTCCGTACCTTTCGACAATGTGGGGACACAAGGCAGAGGTGGGGCTCCAGGCTTTCATCTTGCTCTTACTCGCTCAAGGGCCTGAGTGAGGGGTGAACGCAGCTTCTGCTTTTGGAGTGCCTGCTTTGGGTTGAAGGTATGTGAAAGTGAAGACACACATACACCACACTCACACTCTCCCTTTGCAAACTAAAGGCGAACTTACTGACCCCCAAGTCACTCCTCTAGCAAACAGGAAGATCAGAGCTGAAGAAAGCTTGATGCAAATTGCAGTTTGTGACCACAGTTCCACCTGGGGCTGTGTGTATCTGAACCATACATTGACCAGGACAGAGGAACCACAAGCTAATCATCTGCTCCTCAGCACGTGACCTTCCAAGTCAGAGTCATTCCTCTTCAGTGTGGACAACTAACAACCTTCCCCCTATGTTTTTACTGGGTTATTGTAAGTAGTAGTTACAAGAGTACAACAAAGCCTCTAAAGTGTTATAAAAAGTACATGAAGTCATTATGCTGGCTCTTCATATCCATAGATAAAGCTTCTCCAGAGCCAATCAATCAGCACCAAAAATATTTTTGGGAAAACAAACAAACAAACAAACAAAAAAACTCCTCTGCAAAAGCAGCCTGCGTAGTTAACCACCGAGCCATCTCCAGCCCTGGAGATGATTACAATGTGCAGGCAGAAACACAGATTATGCAAACACAATAATACTGTTTCATTCGGGGGACTTGAGTATCTGTGTCTTGTGGGGGAGGGCATCCTGAAATTAGTTTTCCAGGGATTCTGAAGAAGCAGCTTTATTTTCAGCAAGGGGAAGGTAGAGATTTCTGGGGAAGAAGCTGAGGCTCACGAGTCCGAAATGCTCTGTAAATGCAGATGCAGGGTGGTGGTGGTGAGGGAGAGGCTACTCTCTCTGAATACACTGAAAGCCCCGAGGGCCTGAGCCTTAGATCTCCCTGGACACCTTGGTTAGAGTCCGGGGTACTGAGAGGAGTAAGCTTTGAAAGGAGAGGACGTTTTTAAAAAGAGAAGGAAAGAGAGGCAAAAGTGGCGGTATTTGTAGGACCCATACGCACAGAAACGTCGTAAATGCCAGCTGGATGTGAGAGCTGGTGGTCAGTGCTTCAAGTCCTCTTGTTAAAAGCTCGTCTTGGGGGACGGGTCTAGTTTAGGACAGGATGATGCACCTGTTTGCTATTTATTCCGTACCACATCTGCAGCGCCTCTGTGCTCCTTTCTAATATGGGACAAAGTCCTTTCTCTTATGTTACTAAGGACATGAGGTTGGCCGAATTGTGGAGGGGCCACTGAATGTTCTCACCTACCCCTGCTTCTTTCTGTAAGTCAATTAACACACAATTAAATTGGATGCATGACTGCCCATCAGAAGGTAACACCTTTCTAGCCCAGAACAGCATCTAATAGGAAAATGAGTTTAACTGAAGCCATTGTTGCTTTGAAAATTTGAAACTGAATTTTAGGTCATTTGATATATAAATTCCACAATTTGAAAAGCAATAAAAGCTTAAAGATGTTTCTATGCTCTTTGTTTGAAAGTGTTCCACCATATTTGTAAACTGTGGGCTTTGGTCGTGGCAAATACCAAGCATTCACTTCGATGGTTTATAATTGACCAACTACAACCGTGGAATACTGATATTGAGAGCCATGTCGTGCTCTCAGAACTCCATATTCTAGAAAATGCTGCAGTTGGGTTGGAAATTTATTCTTCAGCCGGTAAAGTTGGAAAGGTGTACATGGTGGTCCTTTCTTGAAAACTGAAAGTGTACTTACAGTGTTTGTGGACCCCAAGATGTAACAAAACCCATCACTCTTTGTTTAATTGACAGGGGCCTCTGAAAGACCCCTGGAAGCTCAGGCCTCCAGGATCTCAGCTCAGGATCACGGTCACCCCAATCACCATGTGGAGGCAGAAACTTGATGAAAAAGCAAGAGGCTTTATTGTAGTTGTTTAACGAGGTAACCCCATGTTAGCTTGGCCTTTCATCCACCCGCCATGGTGGATAGCTAGAAAGACAGCTCAAATCGGCTGCATAGAGATCTTATAGGGCAGCATAAGGGGCGTGTCTAGGGGTACACACAGGCTCAGGATTGGTGTGCCTCCAGGCTTGGAGGGTTTGCCCTGTGTTGATTGGTCAACTGGTTGTTATGGCCCATAGGCCCTCCCAGGGTGGTTGCTATGCTCTGCGTGTCATTGCTGCGCACTTGTCTGAAAAGCACACCAAGAGCCGAAAAGCATAGCACCACCATCTAACTTCTGATTGGTTGCTTGCCATGAGGCAGGCATCTGACCTCCTAGTGACCAAGACAAGGTCAGGCAAGCATGTTCGGCTGTTATGGCTGCTGGAATGGGGAGCTGGTCCCTTCCCCTCGATATATCTTACCACATAGATACAAGTATACAGTTGTTATGGCCCAGTTTTAGAGAACACATGATTACTGTTGGTGATTATATTTTTAAGAGAGTATTCACAAATCCTCTCTGTATTACTTCTAAAATATTTTTGATCAAATCCCTTAGCCTAACTTGAAACGACTCTGGAGCTCCTTGACTCTTAAAATTTGTTTTGGCTTTCCAAATATTCACAGCAATCGACAAATACATATTAAAGGACCACATGGCATAATTTGGTTTGGATAGTTAAACATTTTAAAGCAACAAGTTTCTCTTATACTAATACTTTGTATATCTTAGTTCATTTTTCCTTTTATTCGTTGTTTGGACCTTCAAATTTTTAGTTGAAGAAGAAACATAGTGGAACAATGTTGTAGAATATTATTTTATGGTGTGTTACTTTTGTTTATGCTCTGGAACATTTGTTTAATGATGCAAAGATGTGTTTGATTAAATAAAATTCACCTGTGGTCAGGAGGCTGGGTCAGCAACTAGCTGGCAGGAAGCTGTAGGGAGGAGCCAGGTGGAGGAGAGGCGAGGACCTGCACGAGGACTTCTTTGGTGAGCTAGGTGAGCTGCTTGCTATTCAGCCTCTCTGGGAAGCAGGGTTCTACCTCAACCTTTGAATCTTGAGTTCTTTAGTGGGGCAGAGATTTAAATAAGTTTCCTTAATATCTTTGAAAGACCTGGTGTCTGAGGGAACAGAATTCGCTCAGGCTTCAGGTTTTGCCACCTAGCTGCTGACTGCGGCTGAGTGGCAGTTGCTGAATAAGGCAGCTATAGCATAAAAGGCAACAATAAATAAAAAACAACAGGACATTGCTTTATGTTTTGATCAATGCAGTGATATATGGCAACGTTAATGATGTGTAATTTAATTCAATGTATATATTAGTCCTTTAAGCTTTGGGAAACATGTTAAAAATTTAAAGATGCATTTATAATATGCCCATTGCATTAGTTACCTTTGTGTGAGCATAGCAAAGTCCTGAGACAATGAGCATTTCCAGGGGAAAAAAGTGTAAGCCACATAAATCCTGGGCTACCTACTTAGGAATGACCAGGACCTATAAGCTGCTTTTTCTCTATCTGAAAGAAGGCGGCCCCTGATATGGAATGCTGTAAAGCAAAACTGCTTGCCTTATGACCAAGGAAAGACAGAGGGACTAAAAGGTCTGGGGCTCACTGTTTTCCAAAAGGGCGTGACTCTAATGACCTGCAGGCCTCCCATTAGGCCCCACCTCCTACTAGCAATATCCTGGGACGCAGGTTTTACCTGTGTATGATCAGCAAACACAAATGATCCAAATTATAACACTACAATTTGATTTTAACCCTGTGACATGTCTAGATTTTTGTCTTGAAAGGTTATCATATACACTGGATTAATTTTTATTAGTTTAACATACTTCTGTCCTTATTACCTGTCCTGTGTAGTTTTATGTCAAGTTGACAGAAGCTAGAGTCATCTGAGAGGAGGGAGTCTCAACTTGAGAAAATGCCTCCATAAGATCAGGCTGTGGGCAAGCCTGTAGGGCATTTTCTTAATTAGTGATTCATGGGGGAGGGCCCAGCCCATTGCAGGTGGTTCCATCCCTGGGCTGGGCGTCCTGAGCTGTATAAAAACAGGCTGAGCAAGCCATCATGACCAAGCTAGTGACCAGCACTCCTTCATGGTCTCTGCATCAGCTCCTGCCTTCAGGTTCCGGCCCTGTGTGAGTTCCTGTCAGGACTTTCTTCAAGGATGAACTGTGATGTGGAATCACAAGTCAAATAAACCCTTTCCTCCTCAGGTTGTTCTGGTCATGGTGTTTCATCACAGCAATAGTAACCCTAACAAAGACAAGCTGGTACAAAGGATAGTGGGTATGGCTGTGTCAGACATGACCATGCTTTGGGGAGGATTGTGAAAGAACTTTGGAACTTTGGGCTGGAAAAAAGATAACAGTAAGTGTTGAGACCTCGGTGGGGTGTTATGTGGCAACCTAGAAGATAAGAATGTTGAGAGCAGAGTAGAGATGGAGGCCTGACTTGTGAAGTTTCAGAGGGAAGTCTAAGGACTTTATAGGAGCCCTTTGCTATTCTGAATTAAGACTCTGCCGTTCTGGTCAGCTGGGGCTGAAGGGTCAGTCATGATTAATAAGAGACTGGCAACATGGAAGTAAAACCTTTGCATTACTGGAACACTTGATGCTGGTCAGCTGGAGCTGAGAAATTAGTCATGGTTAAGAAGAGACCAGCATTGTTGAAGTGAAATCTTCTGGGAAGTGTTTCCTGAGAACACAGAGAAGCTATGTTCTAGAGGCGGCCACTGTTGTACCTTGTGCTGTCAGTGGGACTTGGCAATGTGTAAGTGTAAGCTGCTGTGCTTTTGGTGACTTTGTGCTATTTCTTGGTTCCCGATTGGCAGGGAACCCAAATTTTCCCCATTGTGACAACTCTGCTCTAGCAGAGAAGGGTTTGAGGGGTCAGCTGGACGGTACTGGTTTTGAAGGCATGAAACAGGCCATGGAGAGCAGCTGAGGCTTGGCACTGAGAGACCAGGAGAGGCCATTGGTGAAGGTGCAGCCTCAGTGGCAATTGAAGGCCTAGGACTAAAGGGGTCATGCAAAGAAGTTGAGGCTCAGCACCATGAAGAGAGCCTCTGAGAGGCTGTTGGTGAAAGTGCAGCCCAGCTGAAGCAAGAGACTCCAGCATATTGAAGATGCCAGTACCATGGGGTGACCACCAAGAACAGCAGCTGTGGTGGAGTGGAGCCAGCCAGAGCTTAGAAGATAAGCTGTGCAAGCTGCAGAGGCTGGAGCCAGAGAAGTGATCCAGGCCCTTTGGAGGAGTCCAGGAAATCGTGAGTGAAACCCAGCTATTTATACTACATGTTGTAATAAAACAAAACAAAACAAAACAAAAAAAAACAGCATTTGAGAGAAAGATGCCATGTGACAGAGCTTGGGTGGAAGGGTTATTTAATTGGGAAAAGTGAATGGGAAAAGGGGGAGGGGAGAGGGGAAACAGGCCTGTGGGGACAGGAGCAACAGAAAAGAAGAGGGAGACAGAGGGAGGGAGACAAAGAGGGAGGGAGACAGAGAAGGAGGGAAGGGAGGGAGGGGTAGGGAAGAGAAGGAGAGAGAGAGGCAGAGAAGCAGAAAGAAGGAAAGAAAGAGACAAGGGATGGGCAGGGATAGAAATGTTGGTGTAGACAGGGTGATGTGTGATGTATCTGATGATTCATGAATATATTTCTTCTTACCCAAGTATGTATAATTCTGCCCCTTATTCTGGGCTTCTATTTGTCTAATTTATGAAAGAACAACATATCCCAGTTCTCTTAATTATTTACATTATAAATAGCCTTTTGTAAAAACTTTGTGCTGTTTTATTACAATGTAATAAGTGCTTACCAAAAAAAAAAAAAAAAAAAAAAAAAAGAGCAGAGAAACCCTTAACCACATTGCTTACAGGGAAATACTGTTGTTCCTAAGGTCACGCTGAACCTGCTAATTCTGGGAGTTTTTATGTGTTTCTAAGAAATAATTAGAATGTCTGTATCTGATGTTTTAAATATATTTTCTCCACTTAGCAAGATATCATAAATACTTCCTTCTGTATGAACAGCCATTTTAAGCCAAGTCAGACAGAATTGTTCTCAAAGGCTTTCTCATAATTTAATACATCTGATATCAATGGGTATTTCTGGACCTCAGACTAATCTTTTTTTTTTAATCTTAACTTGAATTTAAAAGTGAATATCACTCTCACTATAGATCATATGAACTAAGTTTCTTGGTGGTTCCTGACATCCCCAAGTCTGATAACTTAATCAGTAATGCTTCGAACTTTCTTTGTATCTCTGGGGCAAGAGGGCAGGAGGGCCAGAGAGGACAGGAGGACCCTGTGAGTGAGCATTTGACCCAGACAGAAGAGAAACACATGCAAAATCAAGAGAAAAACATTTCAGGTGACACCCAAGGGTGGACTCATGTCTCCAGACTGACACTTAGATGGCCCCGTAGAGGCTAAGAAAAATGTCAGGTGATTCCTGGAACTGGAAGCCCTTAAGAGTGACATTCAAATTTTTCAATGTGATTACTTAATTTTTTTCTACATTGTGAGTTTTCTCCAATTACATGAGTTGGTAGACATACACTTTGTGTTAAAAATGATAGTGCATTTCTGCCTTTTCTTGCCTACTTAGGGAAAAAAAAAGCCCCAAATATTAGGTTGTCCCCCCTTTCTCTCATCTGTTGGTCTGAGGCAAAAATAAAAACAAACCCCAAAGTGCTATGATAGGTTATTTGCCCTGACTGGTCCCGCCACTGCTCAGCCCTCAAATAAACACACAGACACTGTATTAATTATGAAATTGTTGGCCAGTGGCTAGAGCTGCTTATTGCTAGTTCTGTCTTAATTATTAACCCATTTCTATTAATCTATGTATTTCTACACGGTCTTCTCTGGAGAACACGTGACTCGAGTCCTGTCTTCCCAGGCTCACATCATGACTCCACCTCTGTCCACATCTCCCAGAATTCTCATCTCCTAGCTCTGCCTATCTTCCTGCCTGGCCAATCAGTGTCTTATTCATCAACCAATAAGAGAAACATATACAGAATAACATCTCCCATCACCAAAGAAGAACATGAAAATCAGCTGTTCAAGCCACCGTCTGAAAACCACTGAACAGGAGCTCCCAGGAGTGTTGGTTTAGTTGTTTACTTGTTTCACAAACATACAAAACACCCTTTACGCTTCTAATAAGCTATAAAATGTGAACATCCAAAAGCTACACTTACCTGTTGTTCCATATGTGCCAATGGCGTGCAAGGCAGCACCAAAATTTGTCCTGGCCAAGCTCACTGCATTATGAAGTGTCATGTATGAGTGTGTGCTTGTGTAGTCATGATCGCCTAGCAATGGGGATGCCAGGTGACTATGAATATCGCAGAGCACACTCAGATCAGGATGCTGAGGTCCAGCTGCTCGCCATGTTGGTAGATATAAGGTACAGGCTTTTGATCCTCAAATAAATAAAACAATGTAAAATCAGATCAAGCTAAAGAGAAAACCAATTAGATCAACAGACATAGTGAACTCAATCTGCCCACTGCTGCTGGTGTAACATGGCTTAACATCATGTCCATGTATTGGTGTAATGCTAAACCATAAGATTGTAAATACCTTAACCAGTAATGTGTATTTTTAGTACCACATGTTATGCACTGAACATGATTTTGTAAGTTAAGACTTCCTTTGAGAAGCAACATGGTGGGTTTGCCAGCATTATCAGCACCATTCAAGCACATAAGTGAACTGTGGTCTGCTGCAGCGACAGGACAGCTGGATTTTCACTAATGATGAGAGTTTTTGTTTCCATTGTAATATGGGGTCGCTGTTCATTGAAGGATCATCATGCCAACCATTTTCTACATACGGAGAGAAAAAGCCTATGCCAGGAAGACAATAAAGGACAATGTATGAGATTAAGTTTCATCGATTACTATACAAGTGGCTAATTTCTTGGGTTGCTGGTTAATTAAAAGGAATGCCTCAACTTAACTTCAATCACAGATCTTAGGCTTGGGATGTAGCTCAATGGCAGACAGCTTGCCTAGCATGCATAAGCCCCTGGCTTCTATACTCAACATTGAAGAAAAAAAACCAAGGAGATAGTGGACACACACACACACACACACACACAGAGAGAGTTAGGTAGAGTTTGACATTGATGAACAAACCAATTTCCCAGCATGTCTGCTTGCCTCTTTTGATAGGATAGCTTCACTAATTCCCAGAACTCAGGGAAATGGATGTCTTTGTAGTTAAGCTTTATTTTGTTCTAAACCATTCTTTCTCAAGGATAAGAAATTCCTCTCTGGAAACAGAAATACCATGTCAAGAAGAACGAGCATCATTAAGGGACTCAATACATGATATCAATTTGTTCTGGAAACTCATTGGTGCTTCATGTGGAAGGACTATCAGTATCTTCTCCTCAATTAGCTGTGCTTCAATCACTCAGGACAGCACCATTTTAGAGTGGTGGTTTCCTCTTTTAGCATGGACTTATGGCCTTTCTTTCAGAGAAAATGAGGCTGTCTTCCTCTGCATTTAGTGCGATACTTTCCGGTTAATTGTGAGGCTTTGATGAACTTACTCCCTTGGTTCCTGGGAGCTTGTGCCAGCTGGGACTGCTGACTCTCCCAGTATCTTCATAGACAGTTTTCTTTGAAAGCTTCTCCAGCCTTAGCTTCTGAGAGTTGGAAAGCAGACTTGAAATATTAGCAGGAAACCAATTCTTTAAATTATTTTGGTCTGATTTCCTCCCTCATTCAATTTGTAGATATGGATACCCAGGTACTCCTCTTGGCTTATTGAGAGTCTTCCTGGATAAGCTGTGGGGTTGGCATCACTGAAAAAAAAGTATTTTAAAATGATCATAGTGAAATTCTTTAGACTCTGAATAATATATATATATATATATATATATATATATATATATATATATAAATGTTGTTAGTGAAATTCAGACCACAAACCAAAGAGATGAACGTGGGCAAGGCACTTGTAAGGTGGTGGGGGGGGTCTTGATAATGGTGGGAGGGAGATGAAGAGGGCAGGTGTTCGAGCTGTCAGAATGCATTGCATACATGTATAACATGTCCAAGGGCAAATTTAATTAACAGAGAAGCAAGCTATTAATAATGGGATTAGCAAGACAATGCTCATTTATACTAAAACTTTGGGGAGAAGACACACATGAAAACAGGTGTCAGGGATCTCTTGCTCTTCGTGGCAGGCACTTGGCTCAGTTACAGACAGGAGATTGAGATACTGTTGAGCTTTTGAGAAAAACTGCATCTAGTGGTGATGCCGATGCTGGGTCTAAAGAAGGCATTGTGTGCACAGAGAGGCCCCTTTTAGAAGACTCTCCCAAGACTGACTGTTTTTCTCACCTGCTATTCTGAATTTCCTAAGCCTTGGCCATATGCCAAAAGACTATCTTAAAGAGGGAAATGATATAATTTGTATTATCTCAAAGATTAAAAGTTAATTAAAAAATAAAGAAGTGCACACAGGGCTGGGGAGGTAGCTTAGAGGTTAAAATGCTTTGCCATACAAGAACCCAAATATGTGCCTGGCAGATTGGTGTGGCAACTCCTGCACATCAGAAAGGAACAGATTAATTAACAAGAGGAGCTGGCTACACTGGCCAGGCTTGGTTTTGATTGAAAAATCCTGCAGCAAAAGAATAGGGTGACACACGATGGAGATGTAGAGGGATTCCCCATGGGGTAGTTTGAACAAGAATGTCCCAAAGGCTCTTTACATTGCAATATTTGGTTCCCAGTTGATGGGCTGTTTTGGAGGAGGAGGAGCAAGGGTGGGCTTTGAGATTTCAGAAGCCCAAGCCAGGCCCAGTCTCTCCCTTGGCTTTCATCTTGCTGATAAAATAAGCTCTCAGCTTCAGCTCTATGTCTGCCTGCCACCATGATGTCCATGAACTTACCCTCTGAAACTTTAAGTAAGCCCCCGGTCAGATATTTTCTTTAAGATAAATTGCCATGGTCATGGTCTCTTCATAGCAATAGAACAGTAACTAAAATCACTCAAAATTGACAGAAGCACACAGAGGAGGAGGGGGAGGGGAGAGGGAGAGGAGAGGAGGGAGGGAAGGAGGTGAAGTGACATTCTGAGTTTTCTGAGGGAGTTTTCTGGGGGAGAAGAGGACTTGGGGTGTGTGGTTCAATGGATAGGTGGTTCCCCAAACTCACACCTTTTCAGCCCTTTGCTCTGTGAAATTTGAGCTGGGTTAGTCCCCAAAGATGGAATGGGTCTCCTCTAGGTAGAAGGGCCCTTCCCTCTGGGCCCTGTGCTGCTGTTTGTGTGGAAGAAAGCAAATGTTTGCTTAACTATAAGGCAAGCAACGGGTTTCCCAGGGATACTTATGCCTGGATACTCCTGTATCCATACCAGGCATGAGTCTGGACCATCTTCCCTATCTTGGGCAAGCATGAAAGTTGCTTTGCTGGATTTCACGGTTGGGTTTTTGTTTTGTTTTCCATTGTGTAGTTTAATCTCGATCTTGCTAGGTGTCAGTGTAGTATCTGCTTTTGTGGATACCAGGCTTTAAGTGAACTACCTGGGGCTGAACCTTGGATTTCCTCAGTTTTGTCATTTTGGGCCACTGATTAATGCTACGTTGGTGCTTTGGGGCCTCATCTAAATGATGGATGGATAGCTAGCTTCTATGCTGTAAAGAAAACACATACAGTGGGGTGGCTGAGATGCCTCTGTGTGTAAGGATGCCTGCTGCTAAGCCAGACAAACTCCATCGGCAGGACCCCCATAGTGGAATGAAAGATTAACTCCCCCAAGTTGTCCTCTGACCTCCACACCCATGCTGCAGCAAACAAAATGTAATTTACAAAAGAAAAGGAAATCGATACCGTTGCTTCTCACCTGCCTCAAGCCATCCCAAGAGGACCTCTTCTTAATGTCTTAGTTGTTCAAAACTGTAGACATGGTTCCTGTATTAGAGTTCTGTAGATACCCCCCCCCTCTCTCTCTCTCTCTCTCACACACACACACACACACACACACACACACACACACACACACACAGATGCAGGAAGGAGGAGAGAGATACTGAAGGACTTTAAAGGGCTGGTTAATGTGACAGTGGGTGTGTGGCAAATCTAAAATCTGTGGGTCGGGCTGGAAACTGAGGCAGGATGTCGGAGCTACCTCTTGGAGGTACAAATCCTTCTCCAGGTAACATCAATCCTTGCTCTTAGGCCTCCCACTGTGTGCATGAGGCCTACCCAGCCACATTATAATCCTCTCTTATTTAAAGTCAGTAAATTGTCCCTGTTTTAATTTTGCTTTTCCGTTGAAGTTCTTTGAGAATTTCACACATGCATGCAGCACGATGCAACCACTACAATCCTGCGCCCTGCCACCTCTTTGTATTTCCCCAACATCTGCTTCCCTTTTGTGTTTTGTTGCCGGACTCTGAACACACTCAAAGCGGTTCAGGCTAGGTGAGTTCTTTGTCTATACGTCCCAACAGGTCCTGGAACGCGTCTGACTGTGTATGAGGAAGGAACGGGAAGCAACCATTTGGGGCCGGGGTGGGGGCGGGGGCTCCTGCATGGTGGCCACTCATTATGTGTGAAGGTGTGAAGGCACAGGGCCCGCACATCCTGGATGAGCAACAACTGCACATCCCTTTTGTGTTTTGTTAATCTACAAAGTCCAACTAGTGCTGCCTATTCCTGCACAGACGTGAGACCGTCCGTGGGAGCACAGCCTCACAAAAGAATGCCTCTCTCAGCCGCTGTCAACTGCCTACAGCTCCTCGGTGACACCTGAGGGCTCTCCACCATCTCCACACAGTCCCCTCTCAGGGCTCTGACATGTTACACATCTTTGCATTGACTTCTGCTCACTGCAGAGGCAGCATCTCTGACCAAGATAAAGTGCAGCCCAGGTTCTGGGTCAGATGCGGTCCCCATGCTAGGTCAGCACCTTCGTCTGGAGCCTCGTTGAGTAGCAGAACTCCTGTGCCTGACTGTCCATGAATACCGGACGGCTCTGCAGAGCATCTGTGTTTTGTCAAATGTGCGGGCCCTGTGCCTTCACACCTTCACACATAATGAGTGGCCACCATGCAGGAGCCCCCGCCCCCACCCCGGCCCCAAATGGTTGCTTCCCGTTCCTTCCTCATACACAGTCAGACGCGTTCCAGGACCTGTTGGGACATATAGACAAAGAACTCACCTAGCCTGAACCGCTTTGAGTGTGTTCAGAGTCCGGCAAACTGTCCCCTGGGTGAGCTTTTAGGGGAAATTCCCTATTTACTATCATATGCCTAGGCTCGAGTAGGCACACATGACTAAATCAGATGTAACATGGGAAAGGACATAAGGCTTACCGTCTGAACCTATCAATCAAAACCGAAGGACCACCTACAAGCCCTCCCAGGAACCTGACCTTCCCAGAATCACTAAAGACAGCCCCCGGTGGTAGGGGCCTCTGCCAAGCTGCGTGCTTGATTAACTTCCGTCTTGCTGTCTGTCTGACCTGCAGCAGGTTTTATTGCTCCTGGGTATAATTCTTTGTCCCTGCTCTCTGTGTATTCTTTCCTAGTGTTTTGAACGAGATGCAAGAACCTGGAAACAGTCCAGACTGAGATCCGCCATAGCTGCGATGTGAGATAAGCCTAGGCTGCACACATCAGAGTGTGTGGCGTCCTTGGGCAGTGAGGACTCTCCACACTGCTAAGTAGCAGGCCCGTGTGGAGCCTCCAGGCCCGGCTTAGAACCTGGAGTCTGAGGAGCTACCCACCCACCAACAGTTCACTATTGTTTTCTCCCGACCTCTTATTCTCTCTCTTGGTCCATCCTGCATAAGTGTTTCTCTCATTTAATTAGATGCTTCTGTGAGACCACGGCTGAAATTATTTGCCGTATTCACAGCGCTTCACCGGTTTCCAGAAGAACAGCGTCACCGCTCTAGGATGGAGCTCTTCTCTGGAGGCTGAGAGAGCACAGGCTAAATCCTTTTGGAATCAAAAGAGCCCTGGATTTGATTTTCTGCCCTGTCACATGCAAGTTGTGTGATCTTGGATATGTGGCAACTACTTAGAAGCTCTCTAAAAATGAGGACATTATAGTTTAAGGCATTGTTAAGAATAATAAGCAATAGAGTGCCATGGGGTTAGTGTTATTAAGCCTTACAAGTATCTTATGAATTGTCTTCGCTTCTTTATTTTTACGGGTCATTTGTGGTGTCACTTATTAAATAGAGGGTTTCTACACCAGGTAGGCAGAGAAGACAAGGGACAGCACGCCTGTGTCTTTACCATCTCTACTACAGTAGTCTTTACTTCTTAGCGGTTAGACAATTCTGACACAGCAGGTAGATAGCAAAAGAGGGAGGGGGTTCCCAGAGTTCAGACAAGAAAGACTGACTTCCCAAGTCCTTTCCCTCCAGATCCAGTCACCCAACCCTTGACTTTGTTCATCTCCCATTCCTTCCCATATTATGGAAGAAAGGATTTCTCACCAGAATAAGAGCACCTAATATCATAGTGGGGAGCTCCTGACAAAAACCATCATAACACACACACACACACACACACACACACACACACACACACACACACACACACGCAAGCACAAGATCGTGGGGTACCCAGGAGACATCATCAATGCAGAATCAGAACCATTGGGAGGAAGCCAAAAGCAGCTTGAGTGGATACTGGATCTTTAAGAACACTTTTGCTGAAGGGCTATTTTAAGGAAAGGACCTGTTATGATAAATCTTTCCACCAAAAGCTGCCTGAGAGCTACACCCCCTTTCCCCATTGTTGTCACTTAGGATAGTATATATGCCTAGTTAGGAATAGCTTCTTATTGTTTATGGTTGGGATTGGAAGGAGGTGTTCAGGCTTGGACACCTCTTTCAGATGACTTTAGGGTTTAGTTAAAATAGATAGTTAGGATGTGACATAAGAATTTTGGATACTTTACACTGTTAAGTTTTAATCCTCTTCTAGACTAAAAGGGGAATTGTAGGGGAAGCTGTAGCCACGCCTACTTAGGGGCTGGCTACAGGTGTGTCTGACCACACTTTCGAGGGCATGGTCAGGGTGACGTAGAGCGATACTTGCATGGGACTGCATTTTCTCTTTCGGTTTCACTTTTGTACTTGCTGGACAGACTGCTCCCATGCCGGCTGGCTAGGTCGCTCTGTAAGTAAGGCCTTTCCATATTAAATGCCCTTATATTTCTACATGACTCCGTATGGTAATTTCCCACTATAAGGACCCCTGTCTAAGAGAGCATATTTGAACATAATTCCTGTTTGGTAGTACAATAGGTACTAGTCAGGGGCTAGTCCTCATCAAAATAAGAGTCTATGTACTCGAATGGACTCAAGTTCAACAAGGACCCACAACTAACAAAAAGAAATAAAGAACTTTGCATTCTGGAGTGCAGTGTCTTTCACAGAATTGGGGTGGGGTCAGGGCAGACATGGTTAATTGTCCCAGCCTGATCCTTAATCTCTGAACTTCATTAAACTGGATTTTTTTTTCATTTTTAAAAAATAGCTTTTTGTTTATGTTTAAGACAGTAATTTTATTACAAAATTTCTCCCTTCCCTTCCTTTTCTCTAAACCCTGCATCTCCTCTTTTCTGATGTCCTTCAAATTCATGACTCCCCTTTGACTAACTGTTATTGCATGCATATAGGTGTGTGTGTGTGTGTGTGTGTATTACTAAATATAACCTGTCAAGCTTATATTATCTTACTTGAATGTGTATTTTCAGGGCTGACTGTTTGACACTGGTCAATGCATCAGTGTGTCCTCCCCTGGGGAGGACCACCTCACCCTCTCCTAGCTTTGCTCAGTTGCCTGTAGTTTTTATTTTTCTGTAGGGTTGAGGCCTCATGGACCTTTCCCTATCCAGTGGGGCATGCCTAATTGTGTCCCCCTCATTTGGCTCACATTGGGGGGGCATGCTGGTGAGACTTTATGGGTGTAGCATCTGATGTTACTAGGAGATACAGTCTCACAGTAAACTCCCTGATCCTCTGCCGTTCTGCAGTGCTCCCTGAGCCTGAGGTGTGGGGTTGTTCTGAAGATGGACTCACTGAGACTGGGCTCCACATTCTACATTTTGATTGGTTATGGTTTTCTGCAGTGGTCTCTGTCTGTTGCAAAGAGAAGTTTCCTTGGTGAGGGGTGTGGACTAAACTTATCTGTGGGTATAAGGACAAATGCCGATAGATTCTTATTAGGGACTATGCTGTTTTAGTAAGTTAGTGGTTGCAGATTCTCCTCTAATAACCATGACTTCACTGAAAAATGAATAAAGAAAATGTGGTACATTTACACAATGGAGTACTACTCAGCGGAAAAAAACAATGGAATCTTGAAATTTGCAGGAAAATGATGGAACTCGAAGAAACCATTCTGAGCAAGGTAACCCAATCACAAAAAGACAAACATGATATGTACTCACTCAGATGTGGCTTTTAGATATAAAGGATTACCAGTCTACAATCCACACTGCCAGAGAAGCTAGTAAACAAGGAGGACCCCAAGAGAGACATACATGGTCCCCTGGAGAAGGAGAAAGGGACAAGATCTCCTGAGCAAATTGGAAGCATGGGAGGAGGGGGGAGGGAGCTAGGAGAATGAGAAGGGGAGAAGAGGAGGGGTGAGGAGGACATGAGGGAGCAGAAAGGTTGAGTTGGGGGAAGAATAGAAGAAAACAAGAAAGGAGATACCATAATAGACAGAGACATTTTAAAAAGGTTTACAGAGAAATCAGGCACTAGGAAAATGTCTGGAGATCTACAAAGATGACACCAGCTTACTCATTTAGACTAAAAGGGGAATTGTAGAGGAAGCTGTAACCAGCCCCTAAGTAGGCGTAGCTACAGTTTCCCCTACACCAGCTAACAATCTAAGCAACAGAGGAGCGTCTACCTTAAATGCCCTCCCCTGATAATGAGATTGATGACTAACTCATATGCCATCCTATAGCCTTCATCTAGTAGCTGGTGGAAGTAGAAGCAGACACCCACAACTAATCACTGAACTGAACTGGAATCCAGTTGCAGAGAAGGCCGAGTGATGAGCAAAGGGGTCCAGATGAGGCTGGTGAAACCCACAGAAACAGCTGACCTGAACAATGGGGAGCTCTTGGTCCCCAGACTGACAGCTGGGATACCAGCATGGCACTGATCCAGACCCCAGGAACATGGGTTTCAGTGAGGAAACCTCGGAAATCTATGGGACCTCCTGTAGAAGCCCAGTATTTATCCCTAGCATAGGTGTGGACTTTGGGAGCCCATTCCGCATAGAGGAATACTCCCTGAGCCAAGACACACGGGGGGTGGGCCTAGGCCCTATCCCAAAGGATACGATAGACTCTGATGACACCCTATGGAAGGCCTCACCCTGTCTGGGTAGCAGAAAGGATATGGGATAGTAGGGTTTTAGTTGGGAGTCGGTGGTAGGGGAGGAGGGGAGGGAGAGGGAACTGGGATTGACATGTAAAGCAATCTTGTTTCTAATTCAAATTAAAAAAAAGTAAAAACTAAGCTGTTTGATGGATGGCTCAGGCTTCTTATTTGGCTGGCTCTCTCTTAATTATTAACCCATGACTATTAATCTATGTACTCCTACTTGGCCTTATCTTACTGGAGAATGCTCCAGCATGTTACTCCTTTGGCAGCTACATGGTATCTTTCTATTGGCTTGTCTCTGGCTCCTTTCCCCAGAATTCTCCTCGTCTGGTAGCCCTGCCTATATTTCCTGCCTGGCTACTGGCCAATTAGTGTTTTATTCATCGACCAGTAAGAGACATCTATACAGAAGGCCATTCCCCCATCATCCCTACACATGTATTGCCATCTTCAAGATCAATACAACCTGCCAGAGAGCACATTTCTTAATTGAATCAAATGGGAGTCACCAACAGCCCCCCTTTTGGATTTGTGAGACAGTATCTATGAAATCCAAGTTGGGCTGTGACTCCTTGTCCCTGCATCTTGCATGCTGTAATTATACACGTATGCCACCACACCTGTCTTGACACACAATTTCTTTTCCTTTTTTTTTTTTTTTTTAAGATTTTATTTATTAAGTAAAAGTCTTCTGCCTGCATACACCCTGCCTGCCAGCAGAGGGCACCAGATCTCATTGTAGATGGTTGTGAGCCACCATGTGATTGCCAGGAATTGAACTCGGGACCTCTGGAAGAGCAGTCAGTGCTCTTAACCTCTGAGCCATCTCTCCAGCCCCACAATTTCTTTTTAATGAACTCTTTTACCCAATAGTTTTTCAGTGTGGTGGATTCCCTTAGAACTGGGAGGAAGGATTAGAAGAAGACTTTTAGAAACCTATTTTAGCCAGGTGTTGGTGGTGCACGCCTTTAATCCCAGCACTCGGGAGGCAGAGGCAGGCAGATCTCTGTGAGTTCGAGACCAGCCTGGTCTACAAGAGCGAGTGCCAGGATAGGCTCCAAAGCCACAGAGAAACCCTGTCTCGAAAAAAAAAGAAACCTATTTTAATCTTGATTAACATTTTAGAATATTCTTATTTACAATTTGCTGAATCCAGTGCCTGTGGCCACATGCCAGTCTGACTGTTGACTGAGACATCTGTACAGATTTCCTAAGGACCCTCCTGCTTTGTTGAACACCCTTAGAACATTTGGTGTTGTAGGTATTAGCTTTGGCTTTTCAAATTGACCCTAACCTATGGGATGGGAGAATTCTTCAAGTGTCAAGTCTCTAAGGAGCCACAAGAAAGTGTACACAGCCATGGATAGAGCTTTAAGGATTTGGTGGAAGAGCAGTGTCACCGATACTGGGACAGTTCATAAATAGCTTTGTTTTCCTGTCACCAGGTCTGTAATGACACCATCACTGTTAGGAAGGATAGCTTCCTTGAGGGCAGGGAATTATGTAAAATGCCAGCCTTCAGGGCGTTTCCCAGGGGTTCTGCCCTTTGGACCAGACAGTGGTGGGTGTGTAACAGACCTGTGAAAAATGTGTCTGTCAGGGCTTGTTTTGTGTTATGACTATCTTCTAAATTACACAGAACAAAGGTTGTTTACTGCAGAGCAGGAAATATTTCAGCCTAGACAAGAAAATTCACAAGGACAGCTCCTTCTGTCTTTAAAAACATAATTTCTGAGGGTGGCTGACTTTGCTGCAGTCCTGATAGCAAAAGTAGTAGCATCAGTAGAGTTTTCTAAAGACCCCCCCACCCCAATTTCCAACATAGCCAAAATTCTCTCTATAATTTTAAAACATGAATATGTAATCTAAATTTTGATTTTTTTCAAACAAAATTACATTAAATAAGTTCATTGTATTTGTGGTATTAAGTATTTGGAGTATCACAAACTTACTGTTATTTTTTTTTTCAATACAAGTCTTTATTGTCACAAAAGACACCCCAAATCGTACTTCAGGATCTTGTTTCTGGAACTGGTTAATTAGGTCTTACTCATCAGCCTGCTGTACTGTTCCCTTTTTAGACACATAGATACCATCCAAAAACTTCCTGATATCTTTGTTTTTAACTGTTGTGGCTTGCTGAATCAGAGCCGCTGAATTTGAAACAAGTTCAATATCATTTCCTTCAAGGATTAATTCATCCTTGTGGGCTTGAGAGACAGAACAAGCAACACCTGTTCTCACCTGAACCCTGCGGATGTATTTTTCATCCAAGAAATTTCGGATTTCAACCAAAGACCTGTTCTCCTGAATAACGACGTTGGTGGGGAAGTGAGCATACACAGACCTCATATTGTAGCCGAAGCCTAGTGTGACTCCCTTGAACATGGCTGCAGATGGTCCGGACAGTGGCCAGTTCCTTTCTGTTACCCCACCATTTGTCTTCCCGTAGCCTCTTCTTCTTCCCGAGGAGACTCAGCTCTACCTTGATGTGATGGAAGTCCCTCGGAGGGTTCCTCTGGGGCCCTTCACAATGACTCTGCGCCCCTTCAGAGTGATGTCCACATTTTCTGGAATGTCGATGGTCTGATTGCTGAGAATGGTCTTCATTCTCGCAGTAGATGGGGCCAAAGCTTACTGTTTTTATCTTTAGGTAATGCCAAGAAATTTCAAGATGAATTAAAGATCTATAAATATAGAATATTATAGATATGCAATTTATTATGTATTTGATTTTGGCTAAACAAAAATCTTTGCGCATTTCACTTAGTTTTTATTATAGTATATTCATTTTCCCACCATTACAAGATAAAGTATATATGTATATATTGCAAAATGTTTTATTTTGAAGTTAAGACTTCTAAATTACAGAAATATTAATCTGGATAGTTTTCTTTTCCTTTTTTTTCAAGATAGAGTCTCTCACTATGTATCTCTGGCTGTCCCAGAACTCACTCTGTAGACTGGGCCGGCCTCAAACTCAGCCTGCCTCTGTCTCCCAAGTGCTGGGATTAAATATGTGCGCCACTACACCTGGCTAAATATAGTTTTCTAACATTACACATAAACCCTCCATTACAATTCTGTTTATTAGTAGACTTAGAAACCACTTTGTTTTCATCTATGAGAAGTGCTTTTACATATTAGTTTAGTTGGGAAAACAAACCAGGAACTTGTTTGATACATTCTTTTTAATTAACCACATGGCTCTTACCAAGTCCTATCAATCAAGTAGAATCTCTAAATATTCTCCCATCCCTATTAGTTATTTTTCTTGTTGTGTTGACAAAACACCTGATCAAAACAACTTAAGGGAGGAAAAACCATATTAGCTCAATTTTAATTTACTTAATTAACATTCTACCCCAGGGCACCACAGGCTCATGGCTGCCACATAACACAAGCTGCCTTATATCCAATTTTAAGATTTTTATAGAGTTTTACCAGTCTCAAAATTGTTCAAAAAATCCTCAGTCTCTTCTGAGATTCAAGAAAGTCCATGAGCACTTGTGAAATCAAAAAAAAAAAGTTTCATGTTTCAAATGTACACATCCCAATATATCCATCCCAAAAGGAAGACACAAAGACTTCACAAGGAAAAATAGATCAAAGCAAGACCCAGTCCTAGCTCGGGAGACATTGAACCCTGCAGCTCCACGCCCAGCATCTGGGTCATGTGACAGGATCACATGTGCCCCAATGGACTTGGGGAGGTCCATGCATTGCCTTTCTCCTGATGGAGACACTCAGTGCCGGTAGCTCTTCTTGGCATATATCCTCATGCCTTTGACACCTTCAATATCTTGAGGTCTCAACTGTCACTTGGTCTTCACCTTCACAGCCTCAAAAATTGCTCTTAGTAGAACCCAATCCTACAGCAGGTTGTCTGGCCCCACTGACTTGGAACTCTGTCACAAGCTTGATGTCCCTGTAACTGGATTCTGCCTGTTGCCAAACCAGCACCATATGGTCAGTGTCAGAATCTGCCACAAGTATGCGATATATCTGGGCCTTCCTTTTTAGCATGTTTGCCTTGGTCTCCGGATGCCTAAGTGGCTAAATCTGGGTGTGACTTGTTCCAGGAGTCCTTAAGACGGTGGGCACGGCAGGAAAGTTTGATGACTAATTGAGTCAATGATGGTTCAATCTTGTGTGAATTTCTAGGCCTTCTGACTCCTAACACATGAGGGAAAATTAGATATAATTTATGTTAGATGTGCTTGTTGATGCGATAAGTAATTCTACAGGAATTGTTTGAACATGAAGTACCCACTCCATAGATGCAATCAATATACATTATTTCATATGGTTGACAAAGCTTCTGTCAGGTGAAATCTCCTTGGTCAGTCCTGACTTCAGATGGTTTTCTTGGGGTATCCTTTCTCTAACAATGAGAGACAGAGTAAGAATTATTATCTGTGGTGGATATTCTAATTTGACTACTCTGGAATTAACTAAAACCCAGCTGTTGTGTATACCTGTAATGGATTTTTCTTGATTGAGTCATTTGTGGTGGGGAGATCCACCTTTAATATGGGCCTCATCATCTGGTGGTAGTCTTTATGTAAATGACCTGGAAGAAGGAAGCTTGCTCTCTTTGCCTGCTTGCTCTCACTCTTGCTGGGCAAGGGCATTCCTAACCTGGCATTAGAGCCTCCTCCTTCAGCACCATGGTGTATACTGAAAACCAGCTGTGAGACATCCAGAATCGTAGACTGAACAACTACTGGACTTCTGGACTTTTCATGGGGAAGACAGCTCTTGTTATACGAGTTGTGTAATGACTTGTAAACTTATAATCCATTCTAATCAAACACACACACACACACACACACACACACACACACACACACACACACACACACACACAAGTTCTATTTTTCTGGCAAACTCTAATACAGCATCTATTTTAAGAGCCAGACAATGACGTAATGACGCAAAAGCTGCTTTCTCTTTATTTTGGGAAACAGAGCCGTAATTAATTAAGCATGGGTGTGCTGGGATCACAAAAATGTAGTGTCCAGGTAAAGTCATCAGAAGACAGGAGGCAAGGTGTCTGGATGTCCTGGTGATTTGAGTTCTTGTTTGCCCTTACCCCTTCTTAACCCCAGCCATCTTTCTCTGCGTTCTTACTATCAGTGTTTATTAAATACACAGAATAATGGTTTTCATCATAACCTATTCACATTTGCATCTAATTCACCCCTTCTTTCCACTTCTCTTTTTCCCTCATCCCATTCCCCCAAAGGCATCTTCTACATTCATGACTTTAAAGATGATCTAGACCTTACACATGAGAGAGCACAAGAAAGGTTTCTTCTGAGAAATGCTCATGTTTGGGGTTTAAAAGGGAGCCATGCTGAATGGTATCAGAAATAGCTTTTTATCATCCTTTGTATTTTTAAGTGACCGTTCCCTCTTTAAATAACTTCCCTATAAATTTTATTCATTTTTTCAAAGGTGATATATTCTTCTGAAGGCCCATGTAGTTTCTGTGGCTCTTTATAGCAGAAGTGGAATTTTCTCTCCCATTTAATAATATTCTTTGTGCCATTGTAAGGAAGTGCTTTATTCTGGCTGCTTTGTCGATTAGCATTTTGCAGTGAGAGGAAAGATCGGTAAGGTTTTATTTTCCCTCTAATTACCGAAATCCTGCAGCACAGAGCCGACATTCACAGTGTGAGATTTTATGCAGCATTAATCTTGTGTCCAATTTCTCCCGGGTCACTGTGTGTGGATAGTTCCTGTTAGCCTTAATAAGGAGCAGGTGGGCACAGCATGTCTGGAGGCTGTGTGTTCCCAGCTGCAGATTAAAGATAAATGCAAGTGAGAAGATCCCTAAACATCACTGCTAACTGCTGGGATTGTAGAGTCAGGATTAGCTGGACACAGAAGAATAAATATGGTGTTTGAATAAATGGAGCCATCATGTCTCTGTGTAAAACAAAACAAAACATTCTTTTCAGTAGAATATATTGGCTTTTTAAACAGAACCTATCCGGGGCAAAAGCTCTTCGATGATTTTTGCCTTGGCAAAGCCAAGAGGGGAAAAGGACGGCTGCAAATATAAAATCGTGTTTGTTCAACAGCAAAGGCAAACGGAGGCCACCAAGGTACTGCCACTCGATGTTTCTATGGCCAACCTGAGCACATGATGTAAGATGAGATGGATATTCAATGATAAATATAGAAAGTTTGGGCACTTCCTACCATGGCGTTTCTTTTTTGGTAATTAGAAAGATCAAATTGTTAGCATCATCAAAACATAATTGGGAAGAGTTGTATTGCTTGCTCTCAGGTACAATGGTTTGCATTTGGAATAATTCCTTGCTGGGTGCCAAGATTCTAGGAGAAAGGGATTTTCAAAATGGGCTCCTAGGTGGAATTACCTGAGGGCAAAATGTACTTGGAAACTAAAGCAAAACAAAGGCCAGTGCTGTCACCTGGTGATCATGTTATGGAATTACAGTAATGTCCTTTCTCCCCCTCCACCCCTAAATCCTATCACCTATGCCAGGCAACCCCGTAGACTTCAAGCTGGAGCAACAGGAGACAAAAACATATTCAGCTTCCCCCAGCTTACTCATGGGGAATGGACTTGTTAAGGGTTAAAGTGAAACAGTGGGAGGTCACCCTGGATCTTTGTCTTGTTGCTGGTGGTTTAGTTGTACAAGAAGTGACAGCTTTGAGATTTACTGCATATCAAGTCACAGTCAGATTACTGAGCCTTGATGGACTTCATTTTTTTTTTTCACAAAATGAAAATCTGAGTAGGCCGTATCTATTGAGCTGTATCAAAAGTATGATATAATGTAGGTAACTGTCTGGTTGTGATTAGTTATTATTATTGTCCTCATGGCTACCAATACTGTTGTCATTTATTTTACATTATCTTATTGGCTTCTCTAGGATCTTTATTATATGTAAACTTGCCTTTAAGGGACAACTGTTAGTTGTCATTGAAGAACCAGAGCCTATAGGTGTGACCACATAGAACCTGGCTCAGATTTGAAAGCAGTAGAAATGACACTTGGAGTTTGATTTTAGGTTATTTTCTCTATGGGCTTTTGTACTAGATTTATGTTGCTATAAGGAAGTGCCTGAGGCTATATGCATTATTAAACAAAGAGATTTATTTATCTCACAGGTTGTCAAGTAGAAACTCAAAGATTGGATGGCTCTATAGATTTGACCTAGAGCCTTCTTTACGAGGCCATCACAGAAAATGACATTATAGTAGGAGCATGAGATAAGAAGGAAGGATGGCATGAGGAGCTCTAAAAGCGGTGTGTGTGTGTGTGTGTGTGTGTGTGTGTGTGTGTGTGTGTGAGAGAGAGAGAGAGAGAGAGAGAGAGAGAGAGAGAGAGAGAGAAAGGAAAGGAAGAGACAAGATGAGGGGTTATCTAGTAATGGCCTCCGCTGAACTACAACTCTTACAACTCTTACAGGTTCCACCATATTTGTATTTATATTCCCAAGATATATACTTTTATATGTAGGATGTTTTTTGTGTGTTTATGTTTACCATGTGCATGCATGGTGCCTGCAGCGGCCAGAAGAGATGTCAGGTCTCCTGGCATTGGAGTTAAGGGCAGTTGTGAGCTGCCATGTTGGTGCTGGGTATTGAACCTGGGTTGTCTTGCTCTTCACCACTGAGCCATCTCTTGAGCCCCTCCACCATGTCTTAAGATCACCATATTGGAGACCAAGTGAGTCTTTAGGGCACACACTTGAACCTTGTTCATGTGTATCATATCTAGAAAAGTCATAAGATGACACACATAAACCTGGGAGATGCCAGGCATTCCACACATTAATGGGATATGGCTGACTGCATGGAATGGGAAGCCTTGGAGGCCACAGAAAGCCAGGAGCCACACTTTCCCCCATTCTCATCCTCCCAGTTGGACGGAAGCTTCATTGTTGCCTGGGCCCATGTTATGCCTCCTTCAGAGTCACAGAACTTCCTTGTGACCAACTGTAACCATCACAGAGAAGGGCACAGAGGGATCAAGACAGACAGACATATAGACAGGCATTGGTTGAAGGTCAGACCCTAGAATACATAGTCTATCCCATATTGCTGTGTGGCTGTCTGGACAAGGACTCAACTTCTTTTAGACTTGGTTTCATCATGCATAAAATTGTAAAATACGAGACTATTACACCAAAGTATTTGATGTTGTTTGTGGCTATTGTAAAGGGTGATGTTTCTCTGATTTCTTTCTAAGCCCATTCATCATCTGTATATAGTAGGGATACTGATTTTTTGAGTTAGTTTTGTATCCTGCTACTTTGCTGAAGGTGTTTATCAGCTGTAGGAGCTCCCTGGTAGAGTTTTTTGGGTCACTTATGTAAACTATCATATCATCTGCAAATAGTGAAAGTTTGACTTCTTACTTTCCAATTTGTATCCCCTTGATCTCCTTTTGTTGTCTTATTGCTTTGGCTAGAACTTCAAGTACAATGTTGAAGAGATATGGAGAGAGTGGACAGACTTGTCTTGTTGTTCCTGATTTTAGAAGAATCTCATTGAATCTCTCTCCATTTAGTTTGATGTTGGCTGTTGGTTTACTGTATATTGCTTTTGTTACGTCCATGTATGTTCCTGTTATCCCTGATCTTTCCAGGACCTTTAGCATGAAGGGGTGTTGGATTTTGTCAAAGGCTTTTTCAGCATCTAGTGAGCAGAGGCAGACACCCACAGCTAAACACTGAACTGAACTCCTGGAATCCAGTTGCAAAGAGGGAGGAGGGGTCAAGACTGAGATGGTGAAACCCACAGAAACAGCTGACCTGAACAAGGGGGAACTCTTGGTCCCCATACTAATGGCTGGAAGGCCAGCATGGGACTGATCCAGACCCCCCTGAATGTGGGTGTCAGTGAGGAGGCCTTGGCAATATATGGGACCTCTGGTAGTATACCATTATTTATCCCTGGTCTTAGACTTTGGGAGCCCAGTCCACATGGAGAGATGTTCTCTCAGCCTGGACACATGGCATAGGCCCTGCCCTAGGTGATATGACAGACTTTGGTGAGCCCCCATGGAGGGCCTCACCATCCCTGGATAGGTAGCAGAGGGAGGATGGGATGGGGGGTTGGTGGGTGGCAGGGGAGGAGGGGAGGAAGAGGGAGCTGGGATTGACATACGAAGCAGCCTTGCTTCTAATTTAAATAAAAATAAATTTAAAAAAAAATTGAAAAAAAGAAAAAAAGCAAGACTATTGCTCATCTTCTTGACAGACCAGAGGAAGTCAGTGAGATAATTGGTGGAAAATGTGCAGAGCAGAGCCTTACATCTAGCAGGACAGCCTCTTTTTGCTGTCAGTATATGGAGCAGAGTACTAGCCTTCATGATAGTCTCCAGACATTGCTTAATATGGCAATCAACCAGATATTCATACTTGTGAAGCTTGTGTTATCTATGAAATGCTTTTGTCCATGAGTGTTCTTGTTGGCTTCCCACACCATATTTTCTAAAACACAGCGGCGCAAAATGTGGACCCCCTTTCAGGGATAGATATTTGGAAAGTAAAACTGTGCCTTAAAACCTGGGATGCACATGTTCATGCATTCTGTATACTTGATTAGTGTATGATACCCATAAGTAAGTGAAGACTAAATGAGATTTGTTTTTCATCTTTCAAACCGAGGACCTTTGAAGTCAAAGTGGCAGAGTGACTTTTCTTTATAAATCCTCATTATAGGGCTAATGTGAGCTTTATTTCCTCAGTCAGGCTCCCATGGACAAGAAATCCCAAGCCCTGGTTATTTCTGAGACCATCAGAGAATGTTATAAAGGTCTGAGTGAGAGAGTTCAGACTACAGTGAAACCCCATACAGCAGCAGGTTCTCAGTTAAAGACAAAGGAAGCCAACTATTGTTAGTTCATGCAAAACTACTTCATCGTTTCTATAGGAGGAATTGGAAAGCCATCCCTGAACACTCTTGGGGTCTGGACAAAGATGTTTGTGGAGTAGCTAACAGACATTCTCTCCTGCTGTCTCACAGTTTCTCTGACCTCTAGCCCTGGAGTCTCAGACATCAAGAACTCAAGCTTTTCTGTCCCCCTCTCCAGAACCAAAGCCACCAGTGGGCATGGGAATGGACAAGGCTTACTCTCACATAGAGGGAACAGACCTGGCTTTTCCTTGGGAGAGGAAAAGTCCTCACTTTTGTTTCCAAAGGTGGTAAATGGTGGCTCTCACCAGGATGGTGAATACGGACTGTCAGGTGTGCCATAAATGGTATCATTTCACAGAGCAGATGACAGTGCTGACTGGTACAAACTGGAAAAGTTTGCTAAATTCAGATAGGGGCAACAGATGACCCTGCAATCGTGTCCTGAAATGTCTGCACCATCCCTACCCATAATGGTTCCAAACTGGATACTATTCAAATGTCCATCAACTGAAATGAAGAAATAAATTGTGGGGCACTCACACAGTGGAGTACATATTGCATATAACAGTTATGTAAGAACTACATACAGAAAAATGGGTGAGCCTTACAAAGGTGATTTTGAAGGAAGTAATTCAGCGAGGAATATAATAGATGATTCTGCTTATATATAACGTTTGCAAACAGGACAAATGACTCACTCTGCTAAAACCTAGCATGGTCGAATCATGCATGAGGCAGGAGATAGACACAGAACCAGACTGAGCCTTATGGAGTCTTGCAATATTTTGAGGTCGTCAAGCTTTGCAAAGAACACTGCCTTTTGCTGTAAGGATATTATACCTTGACAGAAAGCCTTTTTTTGTTTTCTGAGACAGGATTGTTACGATAAATCTTTCCGCCAAAAGCTGCTGAGCCCCACTGCCACATGTGCAATTTACACCAGCCGCCCGCCCAAGTTAGGCCCAAATGAACATAGAAACTTGTATTAGATTCAAAGCTGCTTGGCCAAAGACTAGGATTCCTCATCTGTTATCTCAGTCTTAATTATCATAAATCTATATATTTTATAAGACTTATCTTTTCAGACGCCTTTTTGGCGTCCCTCCTTGCTGGTGGATCACATCCTGCTGCTGGAGCAAGAGCGGAGGGGAAAAGAGACCCTTCCTGTTTCTCCTTTGCTTAAATATGAGTCTCTTTGCTATGTCACTTCCTGCCTGGATCACCACTTCTCTACTACATTTCCCAGAATCCTCTTTGACTCCTAGTCCCGTCTAACTTGCTATCTCATTGGCCAAACAGCATTTTATTTAACAATCAATAAGATAAACATACACAGTACATTCCCCATCACAGGATCTCTATTTGTAGTCCTTGATGTCCTGGAGCTCGATACATAGACCAGGCTAATCTCAAACTCACTCAGATCCTCCTGCCTCTTCCTCTGCTTCCTAAACACTGGGATTAAAGACACAAGCCCATCATACTTGGCCAAAGAGGTTTTTTTTTTTTTTTTTTAAAAAAAAACATAGCATTTGTTCGTTGCTTGTTCTCACTCATGAGGATCTTAATGCTGCGTCTTTTGATTTGAATGTTGAAAACTGGAGCCTACTGAGGCCAGGAAACTAAAAAGAGGTATGGGTGGGAAGAAGAAAGATCTTAAAGTAGAACACAGGTGGTATGGAGGGGAGAGGTGGAGGGAAGGTTTAAGTGGGGGAAAGGATGGGAGGGAAGGGGTTGGGAGGAGAGGGGTAGCTAACTCTACAAGTGTTTGAAAAAGTCAAAAAGAAACACAGTTTATGCTTATAACCTTCATTTTATTAGTATTTAATAGTGTGTGTTACCCAACACAGACAGGGAGTGAAGTCCCTTCCAGATGCCAGAGGTTACCAAATGCAACACTCACTGCCCAGTGTACCTCTCCTTCTGTTGTTGGTTAATGGTCCTTAAGAGCCCCCAGACAATGCAGGCTGTTTCCATGGCCATCGATTGCCCACCAGGACTCGAGGCTATGTCGTGACCCAGCATGTCTCAGCCTTAGTCCATGAGATTCTACCTGAGTGGGGGTGTGTGGACCTGGAAGCTCCCAGCAACCCAATGGCAATAAAGACCAAACACAGGCATCTTGTCATCTTCAGAGACCTCTCAGTTCCATATTGTGGAACTAGAGCCATTTCTTTATTAGCCATCTTTTCTGGTGTTTCTTAACCGTCCTGCCAATACCACGAGGGAATCATCCTCTTTCTTTTTTCCCTCGCTGCTCTCGAGGCTTGCTTCTCTTCCTAGCCTTCTATATCCACAAGTTATTCACACACCTCTCTCCTCAGCCCAGGTGAGGGCCTATCCAGATGCTTAGGCACATACAGATGCAAATTAGAAGGCATATCACCTTAGGCCATGGTAAACAGTAACAGCCTAGTGTTAATTAACAATACAACGGTGACCCGAGCTTCCTGGCACCACTGCTGTTTATGGCAGCCAGAGCCTGGGACCCAAAATATTCCATAACAGAGATATTCGGTCCCCCACAAGGCTAAGACCCTATTGCTGAAGACACGCTTTAGTCACAGGGCGTGGAGAAACCAATCAAGCTTCCTGTGTGCTAGGAAGGTCTCATGACACCTGAAGATGTTATGTGGCCTGGTGAGAAGGAAACAGTCACCCAAAGAGGTTGATGTGAGCTGTGAACACTGTGAGCTACAGTAATGAATGGACTAGCCAAATATGCCCGTGGCATATCTTAACTTTTATTATAGCATATTTATGGGAATATTGCTACAACTGTACTATTTCAGTATCGATTATTGTTAAATCTAACTCTGTGCCTATTTCCTGTATTCACATGGTGAAATAGTGGCATGACGGTTATGGGAGTGGCCAACCACTGTTTTACTGATCCATTCCACAGAAGGAAAGGCATGCTTGCTGCTACTAATCTGGCTATGAACCCATGGTTAGGGTACTTTTGTAGGCTCTGGGAGTGGACCTACTATTTTGCTCAGTGGACACAGTATCAAACTGATCTCTGCAGTGGACGGTGATTAACACATCAACTCAAAACCAGATGAACTGTAAAGAATCAATGTCTGTGGAGTGCACAGCCACAGATGGGACATCTCTGTCCCAGTTCCCCTACCCATCATCCAAGGCTCAGACATGGGGTGGAAAGAAATAGTATTTTCCAAATGAACTCACAGCAGCTGTGCTGGCCTGGGTAAGTCCTGCCTAAGATGGAGCCAATAAATTCTCTAGCAGGAGAGAGAGAGGGGCTCATGGCCCCCAACAGAGGAGCTACTGGCCAGTTTTCCTTGTAAATGATGGCTTTTCAAAGATACTGTTAACTGTGAAATTATAAGTTTTCCTGGAGAATTCCCTACATGACTACTGCATATGCACCCCCTTCTCTCTCCCTCCTACTTCTCCTGTGCCTCTCCAGCCTCTTAGTTATAGACCTCCTCTCCCTCTTTATTATTGCCATGTGTGTGTGTGTGTGTGTGTGTGTGTGTGTGTGTGTGTGTGTGTGTGTGTGTGTGTGTGTGTCTGTCTGTCTGTCTGTGTGTATGTGTGTGTGTATATGTGTGTGTGTGTGTGTGTGTCTGTGTGTCTGTCTGTGTGTATATGTATGTGTGTGTCTGTGTGTGAGTAGTGTGTGTCTGTGTGTGAGTATGTGTGTGTCTGTGTATGTATCTGTGTGAGTGTGTGTATGTATGTATGTGTGTATGTGTGTGTGTCTGAGTGTGTCTCTGTGTGTCTGTGTGTATGTGTGTGAGTGAGTTTGTATGTATGTATGTGTGAGTGTAAATGTGTGTGTGTCTGTGTGTGTATGTGTGTGCGTGTGTGTGTGTATGTATTTGTGTGAGTGTATATGTGTGTGTGTGTATGTATATGTGTGAGTGTGTGTATGTGAGTGTATATGTGTGTGTGTATGTGTGTGTGTATGTATATGTGTGAGTGTGTGTATGTGAGTGTATATGTGTGTGTGTATATGTGTGTGTGTATGTGTGTGTGTATGTATATGTGTGAGAGTGTGTGTGTGTGTGCATGTGCGTGTGACCCGATGTGTCCATTTAGAGCCTCTTGCCTGTATATATATATGGTTGACTACTTGGGGTTGGGTAATCTACCGGGGGCCTTGTCCTTGAGAAGACTCATCTCTCAGCAACCATTGATCACCTGTAGCTCTTCATCTAGAGGGGTTCCTATGGGGTTTACCTCACCTGAGTAGGCGTGTCAACGGATGGCTTTTGGGGGCCGGAGGTTCAGCTTTCTTTTAGGATGTTGCCGCCACTGATAGGTTGACCTTGCTCTTGGATGGTCCCACATCCATGAGGATACTGGAGCAGAAATTGGACTTGGTGGGATATTAAAAAAAAAAAAGGACATGAAGTTGGGAAGGGGTAGGAGAAAGGGATGGATCTCAGTGGAGTTAGGGGGAGGAGTGATGATTAAAATATGATCAAAATACATTGCGTGTACATGGGGACTTCTCAAAGGACTAGTAAAATATTATATTAAAGAAGAAGCAGCTGCAGTGTGAAGGTCTCTGGTCTTGTGTGGAGTGGAGAGGCCCAAAGGGAAGGATATTAAAGGGCAGGTGACAGGTGTTATGATAAATCTTTCCACCAAAAGCTGAGGAGCCCCAACGCCACATGTGAGCTTTATGCCAGCCACCCACCTGAGTTAGGCCCAAATGAATACACAGAAACTTGTATTAGGTACAGTGCTGCTTGGCCAATGACTAGGATTCTCATCTGTTAGCTCAGTCTTAATTATCATAAATCTATATATGTTATAAGACTTATCTTATCGGATGCTTTATTGGCGTCCCTCCTTGCTGGTGGATCACATTGTGCTGCTGGAGGAGCAAGGGGAAAAAAGACCCTGTTTCTCATTCGCTTAAATATGAGTCTCCTTGCTATGTCACTTCCTGCCTGGATCACCACTTCTCTACTACATTTCCCAGAATCCTCTTTGACTCCTAGTCCCGTCTAACTTGCTGTCTCATTGGCCAAACAGTATTTTATTTAACAATAAGATAAACATACACAGTACATTCCCCATCAGACAGGGAATAATGAAATATTGCACATTTGGGCCTAGATGTCAGTGTAAATGTGTGTGAGGGGGAGAGAAAAGAGAAGAAGAGGGGGAGCCTGTGTGTCTTGTGTGTGTTTCAAATAAAGCAGAAGGGAAACTGTGTGGGGAGGGAGAACACCCCAAAAGGAGGGGAGGAGAAACTGGGGCAGCCTTAGGGGGTGGGAGGGAAGAGCAATGCACAATGGTGCACATACGTACATACATAATCATACATCATACATACATCATACATACATACATCATACATACATACATACATACAACATACATACAACATACATACATCATAATGCATACATCATACATCATACATACATACATACATCATACATACATACATCATACATACATCATACATACATCATACATCATACATACATCATACATACATACATCATACATACATACATCATAACGCATACATCATACATACATACATCATACATACATCATACATACATACATCATACATACATACATACATACATACATCATACATACATACATACATCATACATGCATACATACATACATCATACATACATACAACATACATACATCATAATGCATACATCATACATCATACATACATACATCATACATACATACATCATACATACATACATCATACATACATCATACATACATCATACATACATCATACATCATACATACATCATACATACATACATCATACATACATCATACATACATCATACATACATCATACATCATACATACATCATACATACATACATCATAATGCATACATCATACATACATACATACATACATACATCATACATACATCATACATACATACATACATCATACATACATACATACATACATCATACATACATACATACATCATACATACATACATACATACATACATGATACATACATATATACATACATACATACATACATACATGCATGCTGGTGTCATAATGAAACCTATTATTTTGTTTGCTAACTAAAAATTTAACAGTTAAAAAAAGCAGCAAGCAAAAATGCTCAGTGTTATTTTGAAAATGAAACATTGGAAAGCACATAGGACGGAGCAGCCACCTGACCGTGTATCCCTCATGGGGGCACACTGGCACTGCTGTACAGTGACTTGTCCAGATTTGAAAAGCAAGTCTGAAGTGGCTGGAGGAGCGGAAAACAGGTCAGTCTGAGAATGATATGATAGACACTGGTTCTGACAAGATATCAGTCACTAAGCACTGTCAGAATTACGGGGAAACAGTGAGAGACCAAAGGAAACCAGAGAGCAGAGGCAGCTCTGATCTACTGAAGGCTAAGACAGATGACTGAGTCTGTGCTTGGCACCCTGTAGGATGCGGTGGTCAAGATTAGCTTGAGCAGGTGCCATGGTGTAGAAGCTGAAGTCTACTTACCCAAGGGATGCCATTTTCTTGCCTGTAGAGTTTCTTTCTCACTCATCTGTATTCCAGGCAACAAATGTTTCTGTTGAATGTGCTGTGATATTGCATTTTAATCTACAAATGGTAGGAGCCCTCATTCATGGTTTATTCCCCTGTGGTGTCAACTACCTGTGGTCAAACATGGCCTGAAAATGAAATATAGTTATAGCAGGATATACATGGACAGGAAGAGAGAAGGCAGCAGGCAGAATGAAGGGAGAGAGAGAGAGAGAGAGAGAGAGAGAGAGAGAGAGAGAGAGAGAGAGAATATGAGCAATATCATAATCACATAACATTTATTATGGCATAGTTATGGTAGATTGCTACAATTGTCCTGCTTTGGTATTATTATTATTGTTAATCTATTACTGTACCTAATTTCTACATTAAACTTTCTCACAGTTAAGTATAGGGAAAAAACCACAGTATATTCAGTGTTTAACACTATTTCAGGCTTCAGGTATCCAATAAAGCTGTGGAACTCATTCCGTGTGCACAAGGAGGGAGACTGTGCTTAATACAGATGGACCAAGGTGGGAGGCAGGGCTGTGGAGCTGGTGTACACACTCACAACATATGGATCCCTCATTCAGTTCTGCAGAGACTGGGGCTGGTGTACATGCCTGTAACGTATGGATCCCTCGTTCAGTTCTGCAGAGACTGTTTTCTCAGTCAACAAAAGATGTGATTGAGACTCGTCAAGGGAGGGTGGAACTTTGGTCTTGAGAGTGCCCGGGAAGTTTGCCGGATGCAATAAATACAGGCTGGCATGACTCATGGCCGCCTGAAGTCAGATGATACACAGGCATAAAAATAGTCACACCATTCCCCCATTTGCCATTCCTCTTGGGAAGACACTAAATTGCTCATGATCCATGTTGTTGTATTATTCTACCATCTTTATTTATGTTCTAAATCAATGCTCTGTGGAATTCTTAAATCATAATTTTATTAATTCCTTGAGAAATTTATGCAGTCTATTTTGACCATATTCACCTGACATCCCAACTCCTGCCAGACCAATCCTCTCCACCCTCACCTTCCTGCCCACCTAACTTTTGGGTTTTCTTGTTTTTCTTTCTACAAAGCTCATCACGTCTAGTCTGTGCTGCATGAAGCCTGTACTGGAGTGTGGTCGATACGCCAGGGATCACACCACTAAAAGAAAGCTGACTTTTCTCTCTCCCAGCCACTCTGAAATGCTGATAGCTCCTTATCTGGTGTTGGCATTTTCTCTCAACTGCCCCTCCACCATGTTGGGTTTTGTTTGCCTTGAACTTGCACAAGTTTTGTGCAAGCTGTCATGTTCACTGTGGGGTTCATGTGTGAAACTGCCCTATGGTATCCAGAGGAGAGAGTGCCCCAAGGTCTTCATTGTACACAGAGCATGGGCCTTTGTTACCCATTTGCTACTGACAAGTCACAGTTCTTAGTCCTCTGTTGGTGAGGACAAGTAAGTGATGTCAGGCCCTTGTCCTCAGTGACCTCAGACTCTCATTCTCTTTACAGCAGATAAGCATCTTCCTTGAGTTCACAAAGCAAGGATCCCCAACATTACATGGATCAGTCAGCCACAAAGCACACAGTATCAATTAGACCAACTCCTAGCCATCTGGCTTGCTGGCCTTGGCTGGCAATATCACAGTGACCTTGCTAAGAAATGTGATCATGTAGCATTTCAACACTCACCCCTCCCCACACACACTATTTTTAAACAATAGTTTTACTCCTGGTTGTCTACTGAAGAGAAATGAAATGGAAACATTTGTCCCACAAGAGTTCAACATAATATTCACAGCATCTTCACAACAACTTTATGAATGTCCCAAACTAAAAGAAGTCAAGTGTCTCCCAGTTAGAGAATGTCTAACATTTGGCCTATTTATACTAGGGAACCGTAGACACGAATAGAAAAGTACAAACTACTAAAGCTGGCTTCGAGGAGGGGAAATAAAATGCACTTCATAACCCCCACTCTGGCCGCTCTAAATTCGTAGCCTTCTCATTTGCACAACTAATAACCCTTTGAAGAGAGGGAATAAAATCTTTTGACTTAGGGCCTTTTGCACTCAGCCCCTGTGTAGTTGGTACCTATGTCCACTAGATGGCAGACACAATCTGGGGAGTTCCGCTGGAACAACCACTGTATGTCAAGGTCTCCAGGCTCAGGGAAATGGCCAGCCATAAGAATGGTAAATGAGCTGAGGGAGATGAGGCAGAAGCTGGCATTCAATAATAGCTTTTCCTGTAAGAGCTCAAAAGCATCAGGTAAGGGCAGTGAACTGGCTAGGGGAAGGCCCAGGGAGCCGAGGAAGGTGGTCACCACCGCTAACCCAAAAAAGTCTGTAGAAAGGAGTGGCTGCAACAGAGCTATGCCTCTAGGACAAGCTGCAGGCACATGAGGGAATTCAAAGGGGCCAGCACCAGGAGGAGGGGGAAGGGAACACAGAACGCTGCAGGACAGACAGACACTGGTCTGGGGTAAGGTCTAGAGAGAAGAGTGCCCGGGGCTCCCAGAGGAGAGGACAAGACGTGTTTATAATGTTTTTCCTGGCCTCCTCACTGAAACCCTTTGGTTGTAAGGGGAGCTGCCTGTCCGGTGGATGCTGACTTCCCGGCCCTTGAAGGAGAAACATGAGTAGAGGAGAAAGACTCACCCAGTTCACAACCATCTCAGGGAACAGCAAATTCCTGAGCTGGGCGGGAGTGGAGATGTGTAGAAGGGGGTTGGTGGGGGATAGAACTGAAGAAGAAGGAGGAGAAGGAGAAGGAGGAGGAGGAGGAGGAGGAGGAGGAGGAGGAGGAGGAGGAGGAGGAGGAGGAGGAGGAGGAGGAGGAGGAGAAGCAGCAGCAAAGAGGGCCTTGCTGGTCCCACTATCGTATTTGAATCCTAACTGTGTTGACAGTCAATGAGAAGATGAGGACTTGACTGCTCCTAGGTATGGGCTGAGGAGCAGGTTTGTTGTAGATATGAGGGAGAGTACAGGTAGAGGCATCTGGAAGTGTCCAGACTGATCTGGGCTGTGAGAGGAGAGAGGGAAGGGAAAGCAAGTGAGAGACAGCAAGGACCCAGGAGCCAAGAGGGCAGAGAGAACCAAGAGACCATGTAGCCAAAATGGCTGAGGTTACATAGGAATCAGAGAAGCTGGCGGTCGGGAAGGTCAGGGTCTGAGGGGTGGGCGTGCCAGCCAGGACAACTCTCTAGCAGGTACTTGTGGGTAGGGACTGAGGGAAACTGGGGACCAAAGTCTGCTTTCATACATGACACAGGTACTGCAGCCATTTGTCCTGAGTGTGAGACCTAAAGAGTCGATAGAGCAGGACTGACCGCCGTGGTCATTCCAGACGCTTCCAGAATAAGGAAACCGATGCACGCATGCTTGTTTTGTAGCCCTACCAAATTGAAGCTGAATAAAAAGTCACTCTGAAGGAGGCTCATCAAAGCTTCGAGAAAATAGATTGGAGATAATGACGTGGTAGTGTGAGGGGAACAGAAAATCATTACGAAGAATAAACACAAGTGTCCAGACACATTCCTGGTGGGGGGAGGGGGGGTTTGCCATTTCCTCACACTCTGTATAAGAGCATGAAGCTTCTACTGCTGAACCTGCTGAACTCTGCAATGAGGGTAAAACTGTGGTAGCCAGTGGGGTATCTTCAGTTCTCGTCACTTAAACTTAAGCCCCATCTTCAAGCTTCCCAGTCTCTGCTTCATCCTTCTCCATCACAGCGGCTTCCATGAGCCTTTGCTTATGCCTCTGTGTTAGCCCAGGGCTCTCTGCACCAGTCCACATTTGCCCAGCCAGGGGATGCTGTGTGTCTTGACCTTTCTCTTCATTGGTGCTTAAAACACTTGCTTGATATGCAATGCTGTGGAACTGTGCTTAAATCCACCACTTAACCTCAGGGATAGTTTCCTTTTCTTAACCTCTCAGGAATAGTTTCTCTTCTCAACATGAAGGTCATTTTCATTACATGTGGTTACTGCCCCCTCTAGAAACATCCTAAAATGTCTGTTTTCATGTCAACAAAACAGGAAAAACTGGAAGGAGAAGACCTAATTTCAAAGCCACCCAAGGGGGCTGTGTTTGGCCACTGCAGTTCCTGCTACAACATTTTCTACTGTTTTCTGCATCAGCTTCCCAGATGTTAAAAGCCCCCTTCTTTGGAGTGTGTCAAATAGGCAAATACAAAGGCAAGATGCTTATTTTGCTTGATATCCCAAAGGAAAAGTACAGAGAACAGCTTTATAAACCCAGGCACTGGCCCTTTATTCGTACAGTCAGAATTAGTTTCCACGGGAATTTTTTTATGGCATCCTAGATTTAAAATGAAGTCCCATCCTTGGGGAAAGAATACTAATAACTCAGCTTTGGGAATCTGAGGAAGAGGCCCCCATAAGACCACGAAACTGCAGGCTCAAGCTCCACTGTGACGATTCCCCAGGGAGTCAACTGAATGACTTCTGTGTCACCTATCAACCTGCACAAGAAAAAGCCATTCATAGCTCACAAAGGCCCAAGGCTGTTGACAAGCAGTGTCATTTGTGCACATAATTGTCAGATATTAATTATAAGGAGCTCCTTGTCATGTGTGGGGATTTCCTGTCTCTGCTAGCAAGCTTTTTGCTAGTTTGGCTCCAACCGCCATGTATGTATCTTTCTTTTCTTTGGAGATGTTTAATTTGTTCCCTTATTATTTTATTTAACAAATATCTGAGTGTCTGCAATGAACTGATTGAATTGGTGCTTGGTTTATTGAGGAGTATCTGTAGCTTACAGAGTTGAGGAAACTGATCAAACAAGGACTATGTCAACAGGAATGGGAGATGCAGGGTCGTCTTTAGCTGGGCCAACACAGCACATGTTCTGTTTTAGTTGGAAAAAGTGAGAAGTCCCCTTAATTAGTCCCAGATTCAATTTGGTTAATGGCAAAAGTGGAGCTACTGAAAACCTCCTTGGCACCTTGGGACTCTGATGAGTCCAAAGATAACATGAGTGAAAATATTTTGCCAGTATAAAATATTGGACGAATGTAAAGACATTGGCTTCCAAATGGTGAGCTAGATGACACAATGGGATACATCTCACATAGCTCCTATGGCTTTTATCTAACTTTTTAAAAGGATATTAAAACACTGGAATCATGAGAGAAATGACCTTTTTGTATTTGTAAAACAGCCCCTGAACATTAATTGAACCCTGGAAAGGTTTTCTATTTTTTTAAATCTATTACATACAAACATGTCTGTGTGAAGGGACTTCTGTGAGTTTATTCACAGAACTTGTACCCCAAGCCACAAACAAAGTGGCAGGTCTTTATTTTAGCTTATTACTTGTTTTTTGTTTTGTTTTATTTTTAATTAGATTTATTTATTTATTTCATGTCCCAACCACAGTTTCCCCTCCCTCTTCTCCCATCCCCCCTCTCCTCTCCTCTGCCCCTCCCATGCCACTCCTCTGTTTCTGTTGAGAAAGGGGCAGGTCTTCCATGGGTGTCAGCAAGCATGGTCTATCAAGTTGCAGTAGGGCTAAGCACCTCCCCTTGTATTTAGGCTGGTAAGGCAATCCAAGATGAGGAATAGGTTCCCAACAGCCAGCTAAAGCATTAGGGATAGTCCCTGCTCCCCTTGTGAGGAGTCCCACAAATTAACCAAACTACACAGCTGTCACATATATGTAGAAGGCTAAGGTTCGTCTCATGCAGGCTCCTTGGATCTTGGTTCAGATTTTGTGAGTTCCTATGAGCCAGCTTAGTTGTTTCTGTGGGTTTTCTTATGATGTCTTTGACTCCCTCTAGCTCCTACAATCCTTCCTCCCTCTCTTCAGTAGGACTCCCTGAGCTCAGCCTAATGTTTGGCTGTGGGTCTCTGCATCTGTTTCCATCAGTTACTGGATGAAGGCTCTGTGACAGCAGCTGGGGTAGCCATCAATCTATGAGTATACCAGAGTATTGTTAGGCATCATTAGATTGTCATTTTTTTTCTAACCATGCTTGATTTTATCCCCGGTCTCTGAGCCATCCAGCCTCCAGGTCCTGGCACTCCGGGCAGTGTCAAGGGTGGGCTCACTCTCATGTCATGGGTCTCAGGCTGGACCAGTCATTGGTTGGCCACTCCCATACTCTGGGCCACTCTTACCCCAGTGGTTTTTGTTTTATTTTATCATAATGTCTGTATAAAGTTGTTAGCCAGAATTTTAACTAAAGTAGGCATTAGCCATCTGGCTTTGGAAGCTTTAATTATTGTTACCTACCAGCTGTTATTATTTTCTCAGACCAGCCATTATAGAACTCCTCTCATATTTGTTCTGTACTGTGATGCACCATAACCAACATGATTTTAAAGTGAAATGGACACTGTATTCCCCTTGAGAGGTGGCATTTGTGACTGAGTGTGGGCTTTTTACACTTTCCTGAGGAATACTTTTGGCTCCATTCATGGCAGCCATGAATTTACTCAAAAAATAATCACTTCCATGGTTTATAGACTGTTTTTAGCAGGGGGGTCAAGAAAGGTCTCAGGAGTCTCCAGAAGTGGATTAATTATAGGGGGTAAAGCTTAGAAATTAGAGTTCTTCAGAGAAACTGAATCAGTGTGTGTGTGTGTATGTGTGTGTGTGTGTGTGTGTGTGTGTGTGTGTGTGTGTTATGAGTGCATGTATACTGAGATTTATATATATTTGAAAATTTTATTTTATGTGTATGTGTGTCTGCTTGCATGTATGTATGTGTACTATGTATGTGCAGTGCCTGCCGAGGTCAGAAGAAGGTATTGGATCACCTGGAACTTTACAGTTAAAGAGAACTGTAAGCCACTATGTGGCCATTGGGAACTGAATCTATGTCCTCTCCAAGAGCAGCTCTTAACTGAGCTCTGAACATAGCAACTCTTAAGAACTGAGCTCTCTCTGTGGGCTCCCCCACACCCACCCCATGATTTATCTTATGGAACTGGCTTATGTAATTTTGGAGATGTGGTTGGGTCCCCCGAAATAATTCTCACTGAGTGTCTGCATGCTATAAAAGGTTGCAGTGAGTGCATCCATGTTTGTTTGATAAGCACTGGAGCATGTAACCTGAGGCTTGCCTTCACTATGCCTTGGCTGAGGTCTTCTAATGTAATGGGACTAATGGATGAGTAGGCCAGGCAGGAAGAATGTGTCCCTGTTGTTATTCCAAGAGGAGTGGGATCATGACAGCAGGTTTGCTGCAAAAGCTAATTTGGTTTAACTGTCTCACATATCCCTGCCCTTCTGCCTAGCAAAACACAAATAAATCCTTCCAGATGTTAATACTAGGCCTTGGACTTTCTAGAAATGTATGAAATACTGCTAACTGGCTTACTCACCATGGCTTGCTCAGTTTGCTTTCTTATGCAACCCAGGACCCCCTGCCCAGGGGTTCCACTGACCCAAGTGAGCTGAGCCCCCACCCCACATTAATCATAAATCAAGAAAATGCTGAAGACTTGTCTACAGGCCAATATGATGGAGGCATTTTCTCAGTTGAGGATCCATCTTCCCAGATGATCCCAGATTGTATCCATCTAACTTTCAATGTCACCATCAGAGGGGATAGCACCCCTGAAATTTCAAGTTGGGGCCATAAATCACTCCTGCTCCTACTGACATCAGGGCACTGAAGATTTAGTTTGTGAAAAAAATCCACCAGTATCACAGTCTTTAAGGAGAATTTTTACAGTGTAGGTACCTGAAGGGTCTTTATGTAGTAGTTTAGCTATGGAAGATGTCCTTGGCAGTTTGGAGTCAAGGAGCTCCACAAAGTCGCACCATACAACAGAACTCATGTGGGAGGGTTATTGGGGGAGGTAAAGAGGCATCCTCTGAGGGAGAGCAGAAGGAAAAGGGAGGGGGTTGTCAGGGCTTGCCTTTTTTAAGGGGAAAGAGCTCTACTTGGTGGCTACAGTGTCACATTTTGATTGTGGCTGATAACGTTAATCCTTGAGAGCAGGCCAGTGAAAATGCCCCAAAACTAACATTTTTGGATAGACTTAATTCAATATTTTAGAATCCATGGAGACATATGTTTTGGAAAGAAGGATAAGGACAAATTAAATGTATGAAGACAACTTCGCTCCTAACATTTGTGGGGCACAAAATATACACCTGAGCACTGTAAGTTACTCTGGGCTGGTAACCTTCTAAATGAAATAACTGTTCTTGGCATGCTGGTAAACTTTAGAGTAAGGTGAGCAGTGGTATCCCATTGTCTGTCTGTCTGTCTGTCTGTCTGTCTGTCTGTCTGTCTGTCTGTCTTCCACCCCAGCTTGGCCTTTCAACTGCAAAGAATCTGGCATGAGCCTAATTCCCAGAAGAGATTTCCAAGTTTGCTTTTCTCTTGGATGTTACATGATGTGCAGAGCCATTCAGTCAGGGTCAAAATGATTAGTTCTTGCTTTTTCCAAAATAGGTTGAACTGGGCATTTTGCCATCAAAATGGGAGACAGACAGCCTCCAATTTCAGAAAAAAAAAAGATTAAGAAGGGAAATACATTTGGAAAACAAAACGGATTTCATTCAGAGATAATTGAATTCACTTTTTGAATGATTGATCCAAACTGATCAAAAGCTATTCAATAAGAAAGCAAGAGGTTGAAATGTGACCTAGACAGCAATACTTCTCTTAAAAGTTAAAAACAGGAAGGTTCTAACTAGCAGTTGATACTTGGTTTTGCTCAGCTCTGATCCACCCCAAATGGGAATTTAGGATTAATGTTTGTCTATGAACTAGAACAGGTCCTTATCCCAGAGACATATCTGGAGATTCTGGGGTCCCAGGAAGTGGTGTCTGTTATCATTGTCCACTCTGAGGGACACTCAAGCGTTTGGAGAGGAGCAGCGGTGAGAGTTCTCTCTTGGCTTTCTTCTTTCAGGCGTGATTTGATCTTGGCCGTCAGCTAACTGTATGTGGCGCACAGCAGCAGACCACCCTCAGTCCTCTCCTGTCATCTCTGCTTTTGTATATGCAAGCCAGAGGCCATTTCTGTACATGACCTCAGAACTGTGTAGCTGTGGAAATTATATTTTCTTCAATCAGTCCTTGTCTTTTTGCCCTTAACCCTCTAGCTTCTACTTGAGAGAGAGAGAGAGAGAGAGAGAGAGAGAGAGAGAGAGAGAGAGAGACAGACAGACAGACAGACAGACAGACAGAGACAGACAGAGGCAGAGACTCATACACAGAGAGAAGAGATAGAGGTAGGGAGGCAGAGATGCAGAGAGGGAGAGAGAGAACTAACACATGATTGCATGCTCATGGATGAATATTAAATCCACAAGATGAGATGCTCCTAGGAGCCTCAGACCTTTAGCACACATAAAACTCGCAGATGGACTTACTGAACTGAAGATTCTGATCCCGGCATCTTGAGGGGGGTCTTGCGATCGTCATTTATGAGTTCTTCACGGTAATGTCAGCATGCATGGTGTGCTCATTGTCTGCTGCCCTTCGAGGACAGCTCTGTGGTTGGAGTTCATATCTTCTAACACCAGGGCTGTCCCCATATATCAGGAGGGCGTCCAGCTTCCAGTCTCTCAAGTGTTGTAACTTGATTCTCTGGCCTCTGAACATAATGTGGAGTTGTCTCCTTCTCCATTTCCTGACTTTAGCTGCACTCAGTCACGTTTCTAGGCAGCTCTAGTCTCATAGCCATATACCCAAAGTGTGGTGCAGCAGGGGTGGGGGCTTATACTTCCCATGGCTGCTTCCTCTCAGGGACACCTTCCCCTCTAGGATTTACCTGTCGTTAGGGTACTGGATGACCAGCAGGGGCTGCACTACCCTTCCCAAGTGTAGTTCTGACCTCCCTGACAGCTGTCCTGTCCATCAGCTCATCTGTCCTGTCTTTCCATCCTGACAGGATTTGCTGACTGTCTCTCTTTGAAGGACAGGATGGGGAGGGTCCCTGAGTTGCACATGGTCTCGGCAGCCTTTTTAAGAGTTTCTAGAGTACATAGGTTTATCCAGAAGATACACAGCCTGAAGTAACAGATGGAATAGATGGGCTGGTAGCTCTCATGGTCTTGGCTAGCTAACATCACTCCATACACCAGTCCCTGACACCGTTAGACGCTCTGACTTCGGTGAGTAATTTCCAGGTTCAGTTAGTCTCTTACATTATAGAAGGGAACATTCTGAGAAGCTGATTAATGTGCCTGGAGATATATGATCAAGAGTTACTGTGGAGACATAGATTTAGACAGAAGATGGATGGAAGTTGCCTGTCTGCCTGTATACTTCATTCGGTCAGTCAGTGTGGTGTTGGCGGTCCAAATTTATGTCGAGGAAAGCCAAATTCTATTAACATTTAGTATACCTCTGTCCTCAGAAATTACAGAAGAATCTCAAAACAGATTGATGTTTTTTTTCAATGTGAGAGATTTATTTTAGACAGCTCTATTTATTTGAAGAATTCATGCTTCTTTGACACATGAGGCAAGAGGACAGAAAATGAGAGAATTACACTGCAGGTGGGAGATTAAATAATTCAGCTGACTAGACCATTACATCCTCCAAATTGTATTTTACTAGGGTTCTTTTCTCTTTCAAAGTGGTATGGATTTAAAGTATAGCTAAATATGGAAATGTCACAGTAAAACGGAAATTTTATGGAAATGTCACAGTAAAATGTACTTTTTTGTACAGTTAGTATGCATTAAAATTATAAGACAGAATAAGGTAACATGGATGCTAGGAGAGCATGAATTTGCTCCCTGGAAGCTGCTGTTTCTTCTCATTCAGGGCTGAAAGGATTTTAGCTCTGTGTGGCCATTCACCTATGTAGCCCTAGTTACTCACAAAGCTGAAGTATCACAATCACTTGAGCCCAGGAGTTGGGACTGTAGTGTACTACCAAACTGTTACCTCCTCTGATTTTATCACCCATAGTAGCCACTGAGAGCTGGAGACTGTTGTTACACCTTTTTATCAGGACCACCATACTACAAATAATGACACAGAGACTTATTATTTATTGTAAAAGCTCAACCTTGGCTTAGGCTTGCTCCTGACTAGTTCTTATAACTTAAATTAATCTGAATTTTTAAATCTCTATTCTTCCACAGAGTTTGTTACCTCATCTCCATACTGTACATCCTGCTTCCTTCACGTCTGGCTCACAAATCTAGATTCTTCTTCTTCCTCTTCCTCTCTCTTCCTGGGAATACTGCCTATCCTGTCTGCCTAGCTATTGGACATTCAGCTCTTTATTGAATCAATCAGAAGGTACCTTGGCAAATATACATCTTTACAATGTACACAAATATTCCACAACATTTCCACATTTTTGTCTAAATAAAAAGGAAATGGTTTAAGTCTAACACAGTAAAACTATATATAATAAGGACAATTATCAGGTAAGAATTACATTCACAATGTCCAGTCCATTTGCATTTGGCAATTTCAGAGAAAATAATCTACTATCTACCCTAATGAGTCCAAAGTTTTATACCTAAGTTACCTTTTCTCATAACTTGTATTACCATCCTAAAACTATCTTTTAGACCTTAAAACATCTTCTTAGACAAACAGCTCAAGATTTTATGTCTCTCAAACTTATAAATTTTATATCTCTAGTGTGAGTTTCTTTTCTGAATTTGGTAACAAGGAAAACTGTAAATATAACTATCTAGCCTTTAACTCCATCAAAGACCTGAGAAGGACACAGAATTACCTGAGTTAATAGGACATGCAGAGCAAGCAACTTCCAAAACTGTAGAAATAACAGAGACATCTGGCTGTCTGGGTAGTCACCTAAGTTTCCTCTGCAAACTGGAGCATCCATCTTCAGCCTGAAGGCCTAGAATGTCTGACAGACTTCTCTGTAAAGCAAGGATTTTGAAAGGCTGACCTACTTCATCTTGGCCAAGTTTGGCAGACATCATCTTTTGTGTTCTGCTTGTCTGATTTGGACAGCACACTGTCAGCAGTCCAGGCAAGAGCAGTTTCCTGCCCAGTGGCTAGCTTTGCCACATTGAAAGCAAACTCCATATGGAGGTTCCTCGATGAGCATCATCTTTTTTGATGCTGCCAGGAGCAGACATGTCTCACTGCCATGAAAAGCCTTATGTTATTAACACATCTTAAATGCCATATTCTGTCATTTCTGAAGTGTTTGAAGACCATCTACTTAAAATATATCTGTTTGACCTTGAAAGCACACCTGAAATGATTGTAAATTTTGTTTGTTATTGATGACTATTAACCTGTCTTTCTTTATTATACTGAATAGCTTCCAAGAACTAGAACTTTACATTACATTTTTTAATGAGCTGCATAGGTTCAATACCTTAAACAAGAAATAGAAACATATAACACAGTATAATAAAATAACCTTAAATTTGTATCAATATACAAAAAATCTTAAACAAGAATAGAAACATATATATACTATAAGAAAAATAACAACATTTGTATCAATATCCAAAAATCCATACCAATGTAAAAAATATTTGAGACTAGTAGTTGATTTTTTTAGTTTGAAAGTAGATTCAATAATCTAACCTTTTATCCTATCATTCCTATAACCCCCTTTTTATTTTCAGAATGAGATTCCCGAATCTAATTTCCTTTGCTTAGTTTATTCCATGACCATGACCAATAACAACTTGCAAGCAACCCCCAAATGATGACAAGAGTCCACTGAATGACTAGAAACCACCCACCCCACCTCTTGCAGTTGTGGACATTGTGTTCTCTAGACTGCTTGAGGGTAACAGCATCATTAGGGAGCCCTGAGAAAATGGGGATAATGGTCAAGTCCCAGGGGGATCTAGCTGTATTAACTTCTGTTTAGTCTCTGTGTAATGGGGTAGTGTAGAGCTTATCTGAAGTCATGCCTGGAGTAGTCTATGAGACTGGACCATCTCAGCCAGCAGTCTTGAAGCTGTTCTGGAAGCAGAATTTTGAGGAAACTGCAACAAAGGCATTCTAAGAGACTGGATTACCTGGGTACTCGTCTTCATTGGTGTCTGGTCTTTTTCTTTTGAAAACACACTAACTTTTAAGGGTCAAATAACACATCTGCCTTAACACAAGTATGGAATTGCAGTGTGCACAAGTCAGCTAAAGATGATTTTTTGTTTTAAGTTTGAGCAGGTAAAAGGCATCTGTCAACTTTATAAGTCTGTTTGGACTGTATAACCAAACTGTGATATAAGTTTCTACCATGCCATATGAAAGGATGACATGTAATAATAAGTCATGAGGACTCTGTAGCCAAAAAGATTTATCATGTCTCATCCAGTCTCAGAGCTGCTCCCATGTTGAGGAATCAGCTTATACATCACCTGCCTTGTAGTTTTTTTCTTTCATGTCTGTAGCCAAGATTTTCAGAAGGTCTCCCCCAATCAAATCTGATCTTTATTAATTCGGAAGGAATCCATAGCTTTTCATTTCCTGTGGAAACAAAAGCACAACATTTTCCTCAAATGCAACAAATTCCCCAAATTCGGTTTTGAAGCCAAGACATCCTAAAGTGTCTAGATGGTTTTAATTCAGCAGCCCTACTATAATCCAATGTCTTTCAGCGGCTGTCCTCTGTTCATTAGCATTCAAAAATTCAAAATTAACAAAGAACCACATACGGCCCAAGCTCCCTGTGTTTTAATATTGTGTTTTGTAATGATCTCTGTTGCAGAGAGAAGTTTCCTTGATGAAGGGTGAGGACTACACTTATCCTACAACTGTTTAGAATGTAGTCAGGGATTATGTTGGTTTTGTAAAGTGGTTGTTATAGGTTTTCCTCCAAGATCTACAACCTCACTATCCTTGGGTCATCAGCTAGAGTTCTAATACCAAGCATATTTTTCCTCTTGTTCTGGTCTTAAATCCAATTAGAGAGTTTTTGATTACCACAAAGGTATATGTGCAGCTCCTGCACCCTTAGTGTTATCAAGCCATGCTTCTTGTTGTTGTAGTTCATAGGTGTAATAGCTGGGTAGGGCTTGGTTTCTTTCTCCTTTGGAAGACTGAATGGCACCTTCTAGTACCATGAAATCTAAACCTCAGGAAGGAGGCATTCTAGGCACGTGTCTTCAGTGATTGAAGGTGGCAGCACCTGGGGCAACAGCAATGGCATATAATGTTTCAGGAATCTCTCAGACAACCAAGACCAATAATTCAAAAGAGGATTTTTCATGCCTGATGCTGGAGCTTTTGTTAGGTGACCTTGGGAGAAGGATGGCATTGTCAGTCTAGATGGGGAAGTCTTCATTTAAACTCTGTATGTATATTTGTACACTGACTTACATGTATGATCGGAATTTTTAGGTAGATAGTTAATATTTTGGTTCCTTAGTCTTCTTCAGGCATATCCGCCTCTCTTCTGTATTTATCTCCATAGTCTTCTTCACGCTCTTCAGCTCCTAAACGAAAGTAAGAAACTTCAACGCAGAATCATAAAGTGTGCCACTGGACAGCTCTTCCCATGGGCCCAGAGAATTCACACCATAGCCATGGTTACAAGTTTTCATATCATGGGAAATGAGGGCTTTTCTTTCTCCTGGAGGGCTTGTGTAAACACTTAGCACAAAGCTGGACACACTACTGAAGACATCACCAAGCACAAAACCAGCTTTGCTCTGTCTTACACAGATCCAACCAAACAAAGGCCCGTTTCCTCTCACCTGCCTTTATCTTACTGTTCTCGTGGTCTCACGCAGGGTTATTTTGCTAAAATATCTACCCAAGGATCTACCCATGCATCTCATGATACATGCACAATATCATTTTCCTTCACTGCCATGTTTGTGAACATGAGGTCTGGCATGGTGTCTCAATTTGCCAGGCTTTCTTTAGGCAACAACAACCACAATACTAGCTAACTTTCTATCTGATTTATTCATACCACGTTTTGCTTAGGGGTTTAAAACCATAGAACCAATGTCTCACGGATATGAGCATGTGCAAACCGACCAATCTGTTCTCCACTGTTAATGTTTCCCTTCTTGTAGCAAATGCTTGCTTATCTTCACATTTGTTTACAGGCTTCAAGAGCACTGTGAAACCAGACTTACATCTTAATTTAATCTCCATCCCTTTTCAAGAATAATTTTTTGTCCCTTTGGATTTCACAGCACCTGGTAAGCAAATACTTCCTGTAATATGTAATTTTATTTTTGGTTCCCCTGTTGCCATCCCTTTAGTCTGCAGTTGGGTCTCAGGCCTATGTACTGGGCACTCTAGTCTCTTACAGCTTCATTGCAAGGGTGTTCACATTTAAGGATGTTCTCCATCATTTAAGGCAAGCTTCTTCCTATAGCAGACTTGACATGTGAGCGAGGTCTCTGATTGGCTAGAGGACTGCATCAGTTTCTCTTTCCTACCTTTCTGAAGTTGCTCCTGCTGCATCAGGAATTCATGCAATGAGAACGTCAAGCAAAAATGAAGGTATTTGGTGGCTGTTTTAGGATCTCACATCAGCACATATGCACCTGGTAGATGTTCAAGGCCAAGGCAGACAATCCCCCTGCACAAGAATGAACTATGGTCCTTCTAGGAGGACTCACTCTATTCTTTTCCAAACATACACACTTGCCCTGTAAAACTCAACGGTGGCATAGACACCTACAAAGCAGTGATTGTGAGTGTGTATGTGTGTGTGTGTGTGTGTGTGGTGTGTGTGTGTGTGTGTGTGTGTGTGTGTGTGTGTGTGTGTGTGTGTGTGTGTGTGTGTATGTGTGTGTGTGTGTGGTATGTATGTGTGTGTGTGTGTGGTATGTATGTGTGTGTGTGTGTATGTATGTATGTGTGTGTGACTGTGTATGTGTATGTGTGTGTGTGTGTGAATGTGTGTATGTGTGTGTGAATGTGTGTATGTGTGTGTGAATGTGTGTGTGAATGTGTGTGTATGTGTGTGTGTATGTGTGTGTGTATGTGAATGTGTGTGTATGTGTGTGTATGTGTGTGTTTGTGTGTGTGCATGCGCATGTGCACATGCGTGTGAGATCAAAGCTTATCTCTTATATTTTGAATGTTCCTGTTAGATGTTCATGTCTACTGACTAAGAAAAGCTTTAGAGCCCCTACTCTAGACTTCAGGGGAAGAGGAAATGTACTTGTTCTTTTTACTCTTGGGGTAAATGCTTCTCAAAGTCTCTCTGTCTCACATCCACAGAAACGAATAAAACAACCCATCATCTTTGGTATGAAAACTTAATTAAAATGACTTATTTTTATGATTTCAATGACATGTATGTATGCCTGTGTGGACATATGGACACATGTGTGGTGCCTACAGAGGCTGGGGTTGTCAGATTTCCTGGAATTGGAGTTGTAGGTGGCTGTGAGCAGCTGTGTGGGTGCTGGCAACAGAACTTGGGTCCTCTGCAAGAGCAGCCAGTGCTGTTAACTGCTGAGCCATCTCTCCAGTTCCCAAACAATTCTTTTGACACAATCAATGTGGGGGAGAGATGGAGCTTATAAATTATTCCCTACACCGTTGAGAGTTCTGCGTATGATCTGTCACTTCCTCAGGAAGGCAGTAGATGCTCTCTCTTCGGTCTTTGGGAGAAACTCACTTACTATGCTGTTATATGAAATAGACAATAGATTCAATTATGCTGATGTTGCCAAGCTATCCTTTTATACCCACAAAGGATTGGTTTCTGGACACCTGGACTATCAAAACTTGAGGATTCTCGAGTCCCTCATATAAAATTATATACTCTTTGTGCCAGGCATTTGTGGCGCATGCCTTTAATTCCAGCACTCCGGAGACAGATCTCTGTGAGTTTGAGACCAGCCTGGTCTACAGAGTGAGTGCCAGGACATGCTCCAAAGCTACACAGAGAAACCCTGTCTCAAAAAACCAAAACCAAAACCACATACTATTTGCTATAACCTGTGCCCATTCATCCCAGTACATCATTTTTCAAAGAGTTCTATTGTTATAAATCAGAGTCCAGAGCGATAGCCATTACACCATGGCATTATATTTCATTCAGTGAAGAATAGATATGAACTACGTTGATGATTGATAGGCTGGGAGGTGAACCCAGCAAGGTCTGTGTGCTTTAGTCTCTCTGTGATGCATGTCTTTCTCCTGGCTATGGGAAAGTTCTCTTTTTGGAATGAGGTCCTTGGTATTTACTGTATGATAAGGCAGTCATAGAATGTTTTCATGGTCAGCTCCTACACAGAAAGGCAGGTGAGGCTGATGAAATGTTCCTAGGGTCATAGATGACCATGAGAAGAGGGGTCTATTTCTGTGTCCTTCCTGGGAAGAGTAAAGCTCTAAGTTTGCATGGCTTGCTCTGAAGGAGAATGGGGAGCAGGAGAAAGATCAGGGGATGGTCAGAAGTGACTTGGTTCCAGAGGCTCTTTGGATGTCCCTCATTCTTTGCTGATTTCCAAATGGTATGTGGACAGTCATCTGGAAAACACATTCTTTTCACATTTGCACACCAGGGACAACTGTACACATTTATGGTCTTGCTCAGAGCTGTGGTGTGTCTCTTCCTTTTGCCATATATAATCTGGAAAGACCTAGACCAAACTTGATAGAACCCTTGCTGATGACATCATGGGAGGAAGTGTCCAACCAGATTAACAATATGTGCTGAGCACTTTGAATGGCTTTCTTTCCACACTGTAGGGAAATAAACCCAGCAAAGATCTAGGAGCTTAACATATTATAGAATTTTTATTGGCCAAGAGATCTGGGAACTGTCACTTCTCTTCCAGAATAAATGACAATTTGCAGTACTTTCCCACTGCTAATGAGGCCTGGAGGGTGTTTTGTGTTATGTCCACATCCTGGAGCAGACTTCTCTATTCTTGGAAGCACAGCCTTAACTTACCTGCCAAATTCACAGGAAGGGTTTGGCTGCAATAGAGTCCAGGGGAGAAAGGAGCACAGAGCTGTGCTGCCACAGCTCCTACCTAGGACTTGGGAGAGGACATTAGAGACAATTTGGGTAGGAAAATGACATCATATAGCTTTAGCCACATGCACATTTGCTGAAGAGCTTGGGGTATGTGACTTGGCCCTCCTGGATATGAGTTTGAAGCATTGATCTCAGGACTATTGACCATGGATCTTGAGCTGCCTATCTCAAACTAGATTCTGTCAGACCATCCACTCTGGCCAGGCAGGCTCAGTGGTGATTATTTTCGGGAGGAATTAATACCGCTGGCATCAGAACCAAGTACTGCAAAGTGAATATAAGTTCTGTCTGATTCAGTTGAGGAATCCTCTCAGAGGCAGAACTGAGAAAATGTACACCATTTTTTAAAAGCGCAAATCAAAGGGGCTCAGGAAGTATAAAGTATGCCTCTCAGAACTCAGAATTTTCTTTCTTATTGCTTTGGCATTGAATTGTTTTAAATATTTTTTTTTTGCATCGTTTTGTCTGTACGGAGACTATCTTCTTCTGGAACTTAGATGAATTTATAACTATGCTAGTATAGAATTAGACTTATTTTTTTTTACAGAAAATGTGTGTGCACGTGTATGTATATGTTTATATTGTCCACTATGAGTGAAGCACTGATTACATACCATTTCATAGACTATAAATGGAAAAATCCTACTTAAAGCAATAATTAAAACAGGTATTATATCTACATATATACATATATATTTCAGACTATCAGAATAAATGACCTGTGTTATAAAGTAATTCAATGTGCAAAAAGTGGAAACAAGGTAATCTAGTAAAGTGGACCTTGAATGTTCCACATCTTGCAAGTTTTTTATCTGAAATGAAAACATCACCTGGATTGAGATGTTATGCAATATATTTTCTTCTTAATTTAAATTTTGATAACAGCAGTTTCCTAGTTCCCTGCTTTAACTCCTAGGACCCAGTGTCAAGCAGAGTATGATATGCACAGCATACCTTGAGATACACAGGACTGCAAATGCTGTGATAATTTAGAAACAACGTCCATGCCACTTGTCTTAGTTTCTAATCTTGTGTATTTGATTTGTTATTTCATTTAGCCATGAGGAGATCTGATGTCCTCTGTTTTATTTTCCCCTTCATTTCCCAATTGTTGAAACTTTCTGTCTTCTGAATTACTTATCATCTTGTATTTTTATTTAGCAAATGTGTAAGACTGACCACTCTTTGCCAGGCACCTTGCTGGGGAACTTTACCTTTGTCACAATCATTCTTCTCCATCCCGTCTATTGGTTTTGTTGGGTGTGTTGTGCTTTTCTCCTTTGGGATTCTAGAGCTGAGTAAATGATTTAAAATGTCCTTTCCTATAAAATGGCCCTTTTAGTAAAATTACACAGTGAGCACACGATAAGTGAAGTACCAATTCCAAGCATGAGGATAGATTGTAAATGCAAAATACTGTTTATGACTACCATTAAACATCCAGATCTGGGAGCACTTTGGAACTAGCAGGGAATAAACTACTAATTTAATATTTAAAACATTCTAACCAAGTGACTCTTTTAAAAACAATCCCAAATGTAATTTTATACTCCATCACCACATATTATGAAAGTTGTTTTTATAGTAAGAGCTGGTGTGGATCACTTGGGCCTGTGACAGCTCAGTTCCCTTTTACATCACTATTTCAACTCAAAGACCATTTCTGTTTAATGACATTTCCTCCTGATTTTAATTTTCAGGCATGAAATAGGGATGCAAAGATTTTTTCTTGTTAAATGTTAATTATTGTATATCACTGATTAATCTGATTTTGACTTTTCTTATTCTCCACTTCTGTGTTACCTAAAGCTGCTCTGGTCTGTGGTGGAGCTCCCACAGGGTTATACTGTCCTGTGACGCCATGGTTGTTAGTTTGCCTGAGCATGCTCTGTGATGTTTACACGATGGCATGGTTGCCAAGCACACATTTCTCTGAATGCCCCCTTGTTGTTAAGTAACACATGGTTGTTAACTAAAATATCTGAGAAACCTGTAGCTTTCTTCTGTTTGTGGACTTTAGAGAAGTTAGTTATTGAGTATAGCTTAAAGTTCCTTGAATTTTTGCAAAGACACACATTAATTTTCCATTTGGTGTACATGTGTTAACATCTTTGAAGGTATTTTAACCACAAATGAATAACTGAGTTCCCAATAATACTGGTGACAATAACTCCCCTCGTTTGCATGTGGGGAGACAGTACAGTTTGATGATAATTGCTACTGCTGTTATAATCACTGTGGTGTTGACAGAAATAAGTCAGGGTCTTTTCTGGTCTTTGTGTAGAATCACATTCAAAGAAACGTTATTCAGAACTAAAGATTACCCAAAGGTAATTTGAATATTAATTTCCATCTCTTGGATATCGTTATTTAATGCATAACTCACAGCAGTGTAATCTCTACATATTTCAGAAGCCCCTTTCTCTGACAAAGCATGTCCCTTCCGTTCTGGAGTCTGTACTCTCCTCTGACTTCTTAAAAGATGTGCCTGTTTTCCTCCCTTTTTCCCTTTTACTTTTCTTTTTTTTGTTTGTTTTTTAATTATAAATGCCTGACCCATAGCTTAGGCTTTTTACTAACTAGTCTTACAACTTAAATTAACCCATACTTCTTTATCTGCCCTCTGTTGTGTGACGGTACCTTCTTTCAACATGGCAAGTTAATCTTGCTTTTCTCTGTATCTCGCTGGTGACTCTTGAGACTTCTTCCCTCTTCTTCACAGCATCCTCTCTCTCTCTCTCTCTGCCCTTCCTGGCTCTCCCACCTCTACCTTCTCCTTAGTTAATGGCCATGTAGCTTTTTTATTAAACCAATCAGAAGGCACCTTGGCCAAGACACATCTTCACAGTGTACACAAAATTATTCTATAACATCCTTACTGTTGTTTCTTGGCACACATACATAAGATGCATACTGATCTTGTGCTCTCTGATAAGTCCAGGGCTCCTTAAGAGGAGGGGCCCAGTCTGTAGGGTCCTGAGCACATACCTCATGTGTTGCTTTTCTATGCTATTATGACTCTGCACACACCTGCTCCCAAACTTACCCTGATCACGGGAACAGAGGATAGACTTCTTATGGAGAAGGAAGACAAGTGATGTAATGGAAAGGAAGACAAGACAAGGGAACAAGAGAGATGTACAAATGCCACTTTTCTTTTAAGCGTTGGGGAGGAGGGGTGTGGGAATCTCATGTAAGGCTGCATTTTATCTTTTAATCAATTACACTCTTGTATGGAACACTTACATTTTTATCTTATTTTTGAGATTATAATACAATTACATCAATTATCCCTTCCTTTTTCTCCTCCTAAACTCTTCCCTATACCCATACTTACCCCATTTAAAATCAATGGCCTCAGTTTTCATTAATTATTATTGCACACATATACATATATAGTCCTAAATATTACCCATTTAGTCTGTATAATGTTAAACCATGCGTATGTTTTCAGGACTGACCATTTGGTATTGGGTAACCCCTGTAGTCTCTTCCTTGGGGAAGACTATTTCACTCTTCCAGTATTCCTTAATTACTTATAGTTCTTTATGAAGGATTGAAGCCTTGTGGGCTTTTCCTCCCCATTTTGGCATGTCTATTGTTTTTGTCCTCACTCACATCTAGGCAGTCATGTTGGGGGATTTTACAGGTGTAGCTTCTGAAATTCTTAGGAGACACAGCCTCACAGCAAACTCCCTGATCCTCTGGCTCTTACAATCTTTCCACCCCCTCTTCTGCAATGTTCCCTGGGCCTTAGGTGTGGGAGTGTTTTGTAGATGTATCCATTGTGATTGAGTTCCACAACTTTGAATTTAGACTGGTTGTGGTTTTGTGTAGTGATCCTTGTCTGTTGCAAAGAGAAGTTTCCTTGATGAGGGATGAAGACTATGATTATTTATGAGTGTAAGGGCAAATATTTAGAAGTAGTTAGGGATTTTGCTGGTTTAGTGCATACTCATGTTTTGATCACCGACTGAGAGAGAGAGAGAGAGATGTGATCACACATCTGATGGTGGTCCTGTGAGATCATAATGGAGGGTTTGGGTGCAGCAGTTGCTTAGCATGTAAAAGACTCTACTGTTGGTGTCTAGCCCTACAAAATATTAGATGAAACTGAAAATTCTTATTGCCTACTCACACTGCAGCTTTTGTAACATAGTAGGGCAACACACTTGTGTGTGTGTTTTAATACTCATGTTGAGAAACCTGCAAACTGTCAAGTCAGTGTAGCATATAAAATATGTATATCATGTATTACTCGATGACAATGCTTACTATACTATGATTTCATCATTTTAGAAGTCCTCTTAATTATAAGTGTTTATTATAAGCAGTAGGCCATGTTATGTGGGCAGCAGCCTCCTGGGTCTTGTGTTTATGTCTCTTGATTATATCAGGAGGCCACGTAGATTGGCTGACGGTGCCTATTTAGGCTTGTTTAAGTACACACTGGGATGCTGACACTAAAGTATTGGAATGAAGTGCAATGATGCTTCCTCAGAACCTGCCCCCCACGCTAAATACATCATTGAATAGAGACATTCGATCTTCATGTGACTGTAAGGGACACATACTTAAGGCGGGGTTTAAAAGAGTTCACCAGACCCAAGAAAAACAACAAATAGGTATTTATTAGGGAAGAGTAAATAACCGTCGTTGTCTTCCTGCTCCAGAAGATGCAGTCTCTGGTCTCTGATAATCTCCACAACCCAAGAAAGCACTAGCCAGCCCCTCCTCTACCTTATAACGGGTCATGTCTGCACCTGAAGCCACACCCAAAAGGTGTGGTCACCACTACAAGTTCACTGGCAAGGCAAGGTGCTGGTACACACATTCTGCTATCACAGTTTCTATTTGGTTGACTAATGGCAAGGACTTGGAAAGACAAAGCAGTCTAGGCATGTCACTTGACTGCTGAGTTACAGAACGAGGCTTCTACTTTTAAGTGGGTTGGTACACTGCTAAATGAAGCTCCCAAAGCCCTTGGTAGAGGTTACTTTTATCAACATAATGCATCACCTAGCTTTCTTCTCCACTCTCAGCCCCCAGAAGCAGATCCTCATTCAAAAGGATCTTTATTGGATTCACAGTGTGTCTGCATCAGCTATTTTCATCACATCTTAGCGTTGGAGACTCGTTTCTGATTTTTTAAAACCCAGTTTAGTTATTTCAGAATCTTAAAAGATATTTTTATATAACAACAAAACTGAGTTTTCACATAACCATTTAGTTGTATTTTTTTCTGGATTGTACTAAGAGAAAAGATTTCTTTTGGAAGATAGACTCAGTATGGGTAGCCTTAATAAAGAGAGGGATCACAGCCTCTGGAGATCTGATGTTAATATTGGTGAGCTCTCTACTGTGATTACTCTCTGTTACCCTGTCTCTACTTCATTGTTGTCCATCTATATCACAAAAGCATGGGAATCAGGGAACCAAAGGCAGAAGACTTATGGATGAAGCAGCAAGGATGTTACCTCTCCGTGGGAAGAACTATAAAATTTTTATAGGTTTTTAATATTTTATTATTTTATGTGTATGAATATTTTACCTTTATGTATGTATCACTCCACATGCCTGTCTGGTATCCACTGAGGTCAGAAGAGGGTTTAGATCTCTCAGGACTGATGTATGGGTGCTGGGAATTGAACCTGGAGCATTTGCAAAAACAAGTACTTTTAAGACACTGGGCCAAAGCTCCAGCTCAAACTTCGTATGTTTTTTAAGGAGAGGAAATTATAACTGTAACCTCTGCTGCGGAAGAGAAAGAAATGTAATGATTGTGGACATGTGAGCAATGTCAGAATGCCCTTCAGGGCGACTATGCTGACTGCATAACAGAGACTTTATATATTGCAGTAACTCAGCACATGGCTTATTTCTTGCACTGTGCATTACCGAAGCTCTTATGAAATTATGCATGAGAATGTAGAAGGTTGAAAGAGAAATATTGCTTGCTTCAGTCTCAGCCTCTGGGGATCTGGATATATGGCGTGAAGCCTGCTTTGAGGAATGAGACAATAGCAAACACACACCATCCTAATGTATTATTTATCCAACCCCATAGTGAAAGTGAGGAGGCAACTCTCAGGAACGTGGGCATATACACTGGGGCAGAGTTTCTGAAATGGAAAGTCCAGATGTTTTTACGTCTGGAAGAGACAGTGTTCAGCGGAGCTTTGATTAGCTGGTCATTAAGTCAGCAGCTCTGTGTTCTTGGCATACTGAAGGTGTTCTCTGTTCTGTGCACAGGCGGGACCTGGGGCCCAGAACCTCTCCATGCACAATGCTGAGGAACCAGGACCATGTGTATGTCCAGTTTCAATGTGAAAAACTGGGTGCATCACATTGTTTTTAACCACACCGTAGGCCTTTGTAGATGACTTTTAAACCATAAATGTGGTTGCTAGCCAGTACTTGAATGTTTTATGGAATTTATCTTCATAAAGATAAAGAAGTATCATCAGTCCACCTCCTACTGAGGGAACAAAGAGAACAGCTGTCGTGGCACATGCTAGCAACCCCAACCCTTTAGAATACAGAGGCAGGAAGATAGCAAGTTCAAGACCAGTTTGGTTTACATAATGATCTTCTTTCAAGAAACCAAGGGCTGAGGATGTGGCTTATGGGTAACACACTTATCTGTCGTGTACAAGCTCCTGGCAACAAGCTCCCTAACATTGTAAAACACAACAAAAACCTGCAACAATAAAAAATCACAGTGAATTGTAAATGGAGTTCTTAATTGGTCTAAGTAAAAAAATCCTGATGGGGAATGTTCTTCTGTGCATATGTTTGTCTTATTGGTTAATGAATAAAACACGGATTGGCCAGGCAGGTAATAGGTAGGACTAGGAGACAAAGAGGATTCTGGGAAGTGTAGGCAGAGAGGATTCGTCATGTGATCCCAGGAAGTGACATAGCTGGGCAGAAAATGCCACTAGCTAACCATAGAGGTCTGGAGGTCTGTACAGACAGGCAGTAAGTTACATAGATGAGCAGACTCAGTATAGAAGCAAGTAAAAACAGGAAATCATTCTCTTCTCTGCTGAGATGCTGAACAGTCAAGATGTAGGATGCCAGAGGATAAGAGGTCCCTGGACCTTTCTCTGGCAAGATAAGACCATGTGGAGATACATAGATTAATGGAAATGGATTAATGATTAAGAATAAGAAGCTTTAGCCAAAGGCCCCAGTTCCATAATTAATATAGCATCTGTGTGTTTCTTTGGGGCAGAGAAGGGCAGCAGGACCTAGCTGGGCCAAGAAAACATCATATTACAAAAACCCAGAGTCAGCTATGGAGGAACATGCCTACAGATCAGAGAGAAGAAGGAGCAAGCCAGTACTGTAGAGTCTCTAAGTGGCTTTGTGATGTCACCTGAATTGTCTCACTGTGGCTCTTGATGTCACCTGAAGGGTCTCTCTCTGGTTCTGTGATGTCACCTGACGAGTCTCTTAGTGGCTTTATGACACTCACCTCCTTAGTGTCTCAGCAGATCAGAGAGAGTTCCTGTTTCTTATATCCTTTCTCTGCCCAGCCACCTCACTTCCTGTCTGTCTGTACAGACCTTCAGACCTCTATGGTTAGCTAGTGGCAAGCTCCATCCTCTGACTTTCAGACAGGCTTTATTTGTACAAGCCAGATATCACCACAGTGAATATTTTATTCACGGCTTACATTTTTTTGAACGGCTCCTGTGAGAACATGTTGAAATTTATTTTTAACTTATGTACTTAAAACATCATAGTGGACACAGACAGCACCAGTGTCTTGGCGAGTAGTAACACTGTCATAGAAACAAGTGACTCAAATCCTGTTTTTACTGCCAGAAATCAAGAAAAACAATAAGACAAGCTTACTGTGATGGAGCTGTGTCAAAAGGACAGAGGGGCACACCTGAAAAAGACTCTAACCCAATTTATAATTTCCCACGAGTCTTTAACTGATAGAAATATACAACTGAATTAATAAGTGTATAGAAGAGGCAAACACCACAGAGTGAAATTTCCAAAGAATTCCTGTATGCACGTAGTCCTCAAGGAAGTAGCCATAAGACTCCAGCCCTGAGGCATGCACTGTGCCTATGTTCTTTCTTACCATGAGTACAGTATGGGTAATGGGGGATGAGCTCATCTTTGCTGATGGAAAGCTGACAAGCATTGCCTTTACCAGCTAGGTGACTAAGAACATCATACACACAGACAATGCTATTGCTACTATCTACTGATAGTGTGTGGGGATGAACCATGACCTCTGTGACTTCCCTTCTGAAACCCCAAAACCCAGTCTAATCACAAGGAAAATAGATAACAAGTTTCAGTTGGATTATATTCTACAAAACACCTGACCAGTACTCCTCAAAGTGGAGAAAGCCATGGTAACCAGGAAAATCAGAGCGGCTGACACAACCAAGAGCAGGCTAGGGAGACATATCAAAGAAGTGTAATACGAAACCTTAGATGGAATTCTGGAGCCAAGGTGATCCTAGTGAAGTGTCAGTCAGTTAATTATAAGGTATCAATGTTGGTTTGCTATTCTATTATTATAAGATGCTAGCAAGAGGGCAAAGTGAGTAGAGGGTGCATGGGAATTATCTCACTTTGTTTCTAAGCATCTAAAACCTTTATAAAATCTCTGTTTAAAAACATTTTGGTGGTCATATTGTCAAACTGCTTTCTAAATACTAGCACTCTGAACCCAGCCAGAAAAAAAACTTCTTGCAGTGGGAAGTGGTGAAAGAAGAGGCTCACAACTGAACAAAGTACTGAGAGTACACGTCTCTGCACCATGAATAAGACATCTGTATCAAACCTCTCTCTTACAAGTCTTGGGGGGCATCATGAAAGAGGGGTCAGAATGTTTGAGCCTGATGACTGGGAAGACTGTGGTGGAAGATCATCTTCTGGTCCTTGAACTCATGGACTCACAGTGGTCCTGTCTTCCTGCACTGGAGCCGCAAGAGATGGAGCCGGTTAAAATTCGAGCACAAGTGGAGGAGTGTGGGGCTCATTCCCCTATGGAAAGACCTATTGGCAGTTTATGGCTGCTAAAGGAGGAAGTCACTTTTTTGGGGGGATGTGGTCGCCGGTAGGTTGTCTGTGCCTCCAGGAGATGGTTTCACAGCTGTGTGCATAGAGGCAACTGTTATTGGGTTCAGTGAGTTACTAAAAAGTAAATGAAAGAGGAGATGATGCTGGTTGAGAGACATGTTAGGAAAATGGAGTCAGTATCAGGGAAGGGCATTGTTTTAGTCAGGGTTCTCTAAAGAAATAGAACTGATAGAATGAAAATCCCCCTCCCTTCTCTCTCCAATAAATCACATATAAAGCATACAGGCTACTCCAGCAATGCCAAGAATCCTGTAACTGTTCAGTCCACAAAGCTGAGTGCCTCAGGTGGTCTTCAGCCACTGATGGACTCCCAGAGAAGCAGGTTCTAACAGCGGTGAAGGAACCCCTCGGCAGTGGCATAGATGAACTGCCTGGCAAGAATGAGGGGAAGCAGGCAAAAATGAAAAGATTCCTTCTTCCATGTTCTTCGCCTTGGCTTCCACCAGAAGGTGTGGCCCAGATTCATGGTGGGTCTTCTGCCCCAAATGATCCACTCAAGGACAGTCCCCATACAGGTGTACTGAGCTGCTTGGGGTTTAGTTGATTACAGGTATGGTCAACTCGAAAGAATGAGATCAGCCATCACAGATGTTATTAAAATACACTGTATATGTGTATGAAATCCTCAAAGAATAAAAAAATATTTAAAAGTAAAAGGCAGCACACATTTCTTCATTCAATAAATTACTGAAATTGAAAAAAATATGGAGGGGGCAACCGTCCCCATATTTCATATGGGGGAAAAAAGCTAGAGGGGCTTTTCCAGTATCATGTACTTGAATGGTTGGTTCATGGAGAACTGTGGATCAGATCTGGGTTTTTGCTTTTGGTTTTTGAATAAATGACATTTCATCACCTCATACCACATGCTGCACACAGTCTGGGGTTTCATAGCCCCTGTCAGGATTTCCTTCCTTCTTCCACACAGGGCTTCACATGTTCAGATGCTTTGGGCCCTTTTGTTCCAGAGCCACAGCAGAGACTATGAATCTAGTTATTGTAACTTGGGCTCCTCGAAAGCAATGCTTAACACCAGAGTACAAATGCAAGAAGTCGGTTGGTAAAGTAATCCCTGGAAAGGAAACAGGAAAAGGAAAACATGCAAATGAACTGTGTTCGATGCAGGCAGGGCCCACACTGGGCAACTGTGGCCCAGTTTGATCATCCGAATCTCAGAATCATCTCGGCCATAGCTGGGGAGGTCATATGGCCTCGTGGGGAAGCTGCTGCTGTCATTTTGCTGTCTGGATGTGATATTTCTCTTTAATTGCCTTCCCCATGCTTCTGTTTGTTCCCATTGATCATGCCTCTGTCAGCTTTGGTTAGAGAAGCTCTATTTGGACACATAACTCATCAGAGTGCCGAGAATGCTGTTGCGGTTTCAATGTAAATAACCTTGCACAAGCTCATACACTTGAATGCTTAGTCCCTACTTGGTGGGGCAGTTTGAGAAGGCTTAGGAAGGGTGGTCTTGTTGGAGGAGGGGTGGGCTTTGAGGTTTCAAAAGCCCATGCCATCTCAGTTAGCCCTCTTTCTGCCCTATGGTTATAATCTCAATGTGTAAGCACTCAGCTACTGCTCCTGCATCATGCCTGCCTGTTTGCTGCCATGTTCCCTGCCCTGATTGATAGTCATGGACTCATCCTCTGAACTGTAAGCCTTCAATGAACCACCTTTTCTCTAAGTTGGCTTGGTTATGGTATTTTATCACAACAATTTAAAAGTAACTAAGACAATGACTGACAAAAGTGGAGTCTTAAATGGGTCATCTGTATTAACCCTCCTTCAAAATACAAGGAACACTATGGAAAGGAGGGGGTGAAAGGAATCAGAGTGGGAGGAGAGCAAAGGAACACCTGTCTCTTAGGCATGACTTGGCTGTTGTACTCTTGAACTCTAAGTAGCTATGGTTATCTGCACAGATCCTGAACAAAACTGGGCCAGTCAACATTCTCCCACTGAACATGGAGATCATGAGGACCTGTAGCTTTCTGAGAATAGAAAGGCAGTTAGTGATTTGGAGAGAGAAAAAAAAAACATTTTATTCAATGGTATGCCTACTCATTGGTCAGAGCCAACAATTGTGTAGACAACCCCTCATCCATACTCCTATAAGTAATCTAAATTAAATACAGCGTGTAACAAAGAAAGACAACAGAACAAACAATGAGGAAGCGTGACACTGGAAGGGGGATTGGTTGGGAAGAGGAAGCAAGAGAGGCAAAGGTAAGAGTTTGGGGGGTTAAATATAATCTAAATACAATATGTAAATGTATGAAGATGTCATAGTGGAACTCATCACTATTGTATTATGCTAATATTAAACTAAGAGCAAAAGAATCATTGTGGGGACTGGGAGACTCATCCTCTGTCTCTATTCTTCAGTTATCGGAGTGTGTCCCCTCATGGTTAATGTCCTTGTATCTAAGTTTTTAACTACCAAGAAGGTCCTAATGCAGAGAAGAAGGAGAATCGGAACTGAATGGGATGTTATCAATGTACTAACAGGTGAAGGACCTACCAGAGAACCTGGAAGACAGAACAGGGTAGAGTCAACTGCACCCTACTGTGGCTCATGTGTGACTCATCACAGACACAGCTACATATAAAGGGTACCTTTTAATTTTTAAAGATTTATTTTTATCTATCTATCTATCTATCTATCTATCTATCTATCTATCTATCTATCTATCTGTGTGTCTATCTCTGTGTGGGTATGTGCATGAGAGTACTGTTGTCCACAGAAGCCAGAGTTCACATTCATTGGAGCCTGAGTCATAGATGAGAACTTCCTGGTCTGAGTATTGGGAACTGAACTTAGGTCCTCTTCAAGAGCAGGAAGGGCTCATAAACTCTGAGCCATTCATCTTTCCAGCCTCCGAGGGACAATTTTTGATGCATGGATAAATCATAAGTGGTTAGCTAAATTTTACCCATTTTTCTGCTTTCATAAGTAAAGTAGCTGTGATGTGAAGCTAGTTTTACTGTAACCAGATTCTTACATCCTTAGTTTTCCCATCATCTATGGCTGCTTTTGAACATCAGCCAATAGCCAAGCTGGATACTATAGCCGTGGTGGAGATTATCGACCTATAGCTTCTAGGACATTGAAGTGCCGGCCCCAGGTGAAAAAAAAATCCCTCAGGTCTGATAACGAGCCAAAGAGGAAAGAGTTTTAGTCAAGGGAGTTCTTCCTTTGCTGCATCAATTCTCTTCTGGAGGTGATGACAACGCGCCATTTGGAAAAGATGATTGATGAACTTTGGGACCATCTGAGCTCTTTGAGAGCAGTTGCTGTGTGTTGCTTGGTGGTAGAAAGGTGTCCCTTCTGCTATTTTGGACAGTTTCCCTGACATAATGATGACAGATTAAATATCCCTCAAGGCCTGTTCTACTGCAAACTCTTTTGATTTTGGATAAATACATAGTGCCAGCAATGTGACATGACAACACCCTTTTGGAAGATTAGTTAGTAGCTGTGTACACTTCCTCACACAATGCTACATTCTATGGGCATGAAGGGACATACTTCAGGTTGAGTGTCACTTCGGAGTTGACAAATTTGTTTTGCTCATGAGAAAAATCTCAAAGGCACTTGTTACAGATAACAGGCCATAATTTGTGAGCAATTCAGCCCTGTTTCTAACGATTCACTACCCATTATCTTCAATTTTCAGCACAAGCGTTAAAGCAATATGCAAATATATAACAACATCATTCCACAGGGTGCTATGCTTATAAAATACCAAGTTATGGATGGCCTCCCCTCAGCCCAGTCCAACAGACATAGGGTAGATACATGAAAAATCACATTTCTCGAATTTGGAAACATTTTGCTGCCTAACTTGTCAATGCACATTTAGAGAGATTATTCATCAGCTACATTATGGCAAACAAAACTAATGGAGATCTACCCAAAAGATATTTATTGCATTTGAGAAGGTTGGCTTGAAAATACAGCCAGAGATGTAGTGATAAGGTTAGAGGAAACAGAGTGGTTCACCATGGTTGCTCTTCATGAACTGCAATTTTAATTGGTATGCTTTGTCTGAGCCATGATCATACAAAAAGAATGAATGTAGACTGGCGGTTATCAGGATAGGGTAGTAGCACAGAGATTTTGAAGAAAAAGTGTGAGAAGTGGATAGTGCCATGGTTATACAGCACTGATTAAGTGATCAGTGCCTGTGAATTGAGTCTGAAAATGGTTAAGACAATATTTTAAGATATTTATGAACATATATTTATTTATACACAATAATGTACTTCATTGTTCATTTACATAATTTTATCTTCCCAAGTCATTCCCCCGCCCCCTCTCTCTTTGTGTGTATGACACAGGGAGAGAGACAGAGAAAGACAGAGACAGATGACAGAGACAAACAGAGACAGGAGGGAGGAGAGACACACTGGGTTTCATTAGGACTGGTTATAAGAGCATGGTGAGATTTTGTTCCCAGGAGCATGGGCACTTTATGTGTAGAAAATGTCTTCCCTTTACCCACCAACCCCTAACTGCTTATAAATTCCTCAGGGATGGCAAGGCCCTTATCCTCCCAGACCTTCCTTCACCACCTAGAATGAGTTTCAACTCTTCCTAATGCTTTACACGGATGATGTGCTGACTTGACTGGGTTTTGGTAGACCTATCAGCCTGCTGTTTTCTTCTTTGCTGATCAGTAAACATGGACACTGCATTTGGGCAACATATTAAATATTTTGACTTTCCCTTGCATGTAAATTCAAACATAGCTCTGTTCCAGATTGTACCTGCTGCACCTATGCAGCAACGGTTGTGTGAAACATATGGAATAGGAGTAATGGCTATAAATAGTGAAGGCCACTTGGTTCCCTTTCTTTGTGCCGTTCAAACACAGCAAGAAGTGCAGAAATACCTGCTGACCTTTAACACGCATTCTCCATGTTCTCTTCTGTTGCTACCAGATGGCTGAATGGCCAGTTCCAGAGGAGGCCATTCAATGTTTCAAGTTCTTACAGCTTTATGTTTTCGCAAGAAAGACTAAACCACAGGAATGACATCTATGTTAGCTCTAGCCAGTGGGAATATAATGTGACCCATAGTCATGTAAGTAAAAACCAGCAAACACTAAAATACTAAAACCACAAAATTAATTTTAATCATACATTTAACTCAGTGTCACCAAATACATTATAACACATAACCTATATAAAATTATTAGCACAGTATTCTCTATTGTCTTTATAAACAGACATTATTTTTGATTAATTTATACTAATTACATATATTAATGGAATTCAGTGTGATGTTTCCACACATGTTTACAGCTTGCCTGGTCAAGTTAAACTTTCCTTCATCTACCCTATCCCCTGACTTGTATTAGTTGCTTTGACAAATGCCTGACAAAATAGCCCAAGGAATAAGAGTTTATTTTGGCTTATCATTGGAAGGTAGATTGTCAGGGAAGGAAGGGAAGACACAGCCACAGGAGCATGAGGCTGATAGACACATTGCACCCATGGCTGGAAGCAGAGTGGTATATAGCAGCATTTACCTTCTTTGTCTCTCTTACGTCCAGGGCCTCAGCTCATGGAATTTTGCTGCCACATTTAGTGTGAAGCTCCACACCTCAATTAATTCCACGTACATAATCTCTCACAGACAGTCCCGAAACTTATCTCTGTGGTGACCTAGGTCCTCTCAAATTGGCAATATTATTCATCTCCAATCTAACTCTTGTTCGCTCAATACTCCAAACATCCTTTTTAAGCCACAACTTTTCACCATTTGTCTCTATGCCATCTCATAATTCAAAATGCATCCAGTTAAATGTCAAAAACCTCCATAGTATTTTATATTTCCAACATTACTTAAAAGTCCTAAGTCTCATTTACATGTGGATATTGGGTGTTAAACAGCCAAGCTACAAACTGTAGACACAGAGAGGTTAGGTATGGAGGGAGGGACTAGGGAGACCCTTGGATCTCCCCAGGACAGGGAAATAGAATATATATTATGGGTGGACTGGAGAGAACTCCGGGAGAGGGGTTGGGTTGATGGATGAGAGGGTCAGTAGGGGAGAGGAAGAAAAGAAGGGGTCGAATGGGACAGAATGTGGGAAGAGACAGCTAAAATTGAAGGGCATTAGAAGGTTGGTACGGGAACCAAGTGCAATGGTAACTTTCTCAAATATGTGATGATGATCCTGACGAAGTCTTAAAATAATAAGGGAGACGGAGTCCCAACTGGCCATTTTTTTTTGTTACCAAAGTTCTAGGACCAAGACTGGGTTATATCAAATTGAGTTGTTGACCAAAGGGGTCTCATGGGAATCACCAAATAATCCAGGATGTTGCCAAGAAAATAGCTTTCTCTTCACAGACTGACAGCAAAACCACATTGCTGAAGATAGCACCCACACAACTCATTGGACATGGAGAGGTTGAGCTGGTACCTATATAAAACCTTCACCCTTATATTCTAGGGTCTTTGGCATGAGAAGGTACTCTGAAGCCTATCAATAGAGAAATGTAAATGCCAACCCAGCTTCAACAACTTTGAGCTACAAAGCCTGTAAAATATGATAGGGCAATAGTGGCACAAAGCTTGTGGGAGTAACCAGCCAATGTCTGATTTGACGTAAGGCCTATTCCATGAGGTGGAACCAATACCCAATATTGCTTGGGTGATAACCAGAGACTAGACAGCTCAGAGATCCAAAATAAAACCAAATAGTACTGGTCTTTAGAAGGTAGTAATAAAATGTCTTTTAATGACATTCTGCTGTACTCACAGATTAGTGCCTTGTTCAGCCATAATCGAGAATCTTCATCTTCCAGCAGATGGGAGCACATATAGAGACTCGAAGCCAGACATCACGAAGAGGTACAGAGACCTTGAAACACACAGTTCTGAAATGGGGTGTCTCCATCAAATCCTTTCCCTCTGAGCTCAGGAAACCCTGCAGAAAATAAGACAGAAAGAATATAAGAGTCAGAGGGTCTGAAGGATACCAAAAGAACAAGGCCCCATAAATCAACTGACCAAAGCTCATATGAGCTCGAAGAGACTGTCACAGCAAGCACAGGGCCTACACCAGTCTACGTCAGGTCCTCTGCATATATGTTATAGCTCTCACTTTAATACTTTCATGGAACTCCTGAATGTGTGCATGAGGGGGGTCTCTGATTCTTGTGCCTTGTCTTGGGTCTGTTTTCCTTCTGTTGGTTTGTCTTGTCAATGTGATGATCTTTGATTTATCTTATTATATTTTATTTTGTTATATCTCCCACAAGCCTGTTCTTTTCTAGTGAGAGAAAGAAAGGGAATGGATCCAGATTAGATGGGAGGTGGGGGAGGAACTTGGGGAAATAGCAGGAGGGAAAACAAGTCAGGTTATATTGTATGTAGAAAGAATCTAGTTTCAGTAAAAGGTGGGGGAGGGGGAATCCAGAGTTCAGTTTTTGTCTGAAACTCAAGGCAATCTCTCTTTAGGATTTATTCCATCTATTTTATATGTGTGAATATTCTGTTTGAATGTGTGTATGTGCCTCACATGTGTGCCTGATGCCCATGGAGCTCAAAGAGGGTGATGGATTCTTTGGAACTGGAGTAACCAGTAGCTGTGAGCTACCATCTTAGTGCTGGGAACTAAAGCTTGGTTCTCTGCAAGAACAAGTGCTCTTTGACAACTGAGCCATCTCTCCAGCTTTTCAATGGGATCTCTTAACTGAGTTTCTCTAAAATAAATTTTTTTTTAAAAAAAGTCATATACTTCAAAAAAATATTGGCACAGGGCAAACTTTCCTACTTGAAAAGGAAATAATGGGGACACAAGGAGGAATAATCGGATGAAAGCAAGATCTAAACCCAGCAAGCAAACCTCAAATACTGCAGCTGTTTGACCAGTATTGGGGTCTCACGATGGAATCATGTGGGCTCCAAAGGGCTTGTGCAGCCTAATCCATTTAGCTTTTCCATGAGCAGCATAGACAGTCCCTCTCTTGAGCCAACTCTAGGCCATGCTTGCATGCTTTCTTGATGAACTTCCTATGGTCTTAGCAACTACAATATCCTGCAGCTACAATGTCCAGGAGGAAGCAGAGAACATACTGGGAATGGCTCTAGCGTTTGAATTCTCAAAGCCCACCGCTAGTGACATACTTCCTCCAGCAAGGCCCTCCCTAAAGGATGTTACCAACTAAGGACTATAAGTATTCAAATGCCCAGGACCATGGGGAACAGCTCATTTAAATTACCACAATGCAGAGAAACCATACATTATAGTATTTAATGTTAAAATGCATAGGCAACTTTCTTTATACAGTGTAGTTAAGGGATTTATTGATAAGGCTTGTATATGCAGTCAACAAACATGCCCCCCCACCCCAAAGTGAGACTAATAGAACTGGTTCAGTCATCCTAAGTGGCATTTTTTTTTTTTTCTGAAATAGTGAGAATTCCTGGTAAGGCTTCCAGCAAATCAAAATAACTTAAAAACAAAACAAAATAAAAAACAATCTTGTTGTTGGATCCTTGGAATTTGGTTTACAGTTTTTAAACTGTGCAAAAAAAGCAGTTTACTTTGAAATGTGAACTGTACTCTGACTCTAGACCCAGCTAGAGATACTTATATATTTCATGTGTGCTAATTGTTCAGTCTGTCCCAGGAAAGTAAATGTGTTATCAACAGTATACCGCACAGAGCATGCTTGGGTGAAACCATATTCCCACCGCATATTTATTATTAAATACTGATGATACTCCAGCGCTTATCAAATGACACTCTGAGCATCCCATAGATCTCCATTAGGGGGCGGCACCACTCCAAGAGAATCATAGTACTCTGCCACCCTCTCTTGTTTTTAGGGATTCTAGAAGCAGGCAATATTTACCCATTCTTTCGAGCATTCTGGGAACTAGGAATGCCCAGCTGTTTACAGTAAACTGAAGATCAAGACTTTTCCTGGGAATATAAAGATTATTATTTCAGAACTGGAGTGCTGGGGTCAGGGTTATTGCCTTGAAGCAATGAAGTGAATTAATACCTTTCTGCTGACTTGCTCAGCTACAGTATGAATGGAGAGATGGCACAAGTGTGCCACTGAGTTGGTGAGGCACCCACTGCTCGTACAGTTTGGCTGGAAAGATCTTGTAAACCATGACAGTATGAAAAGGTGGGAGACCCTGCTTGGTTGAAAAGCCGGCACAGAGCTCTGAAATTTCAGGAAAGGGAATGCACCAAGGCCTGGGAACTGGAGTGTGGACATGAATGAGAACTGTGCTGTGACATCAGTTTTCTACCTTTGCAACACTGAGACACAATTTTGCCTCATGATTCTTGAAGGGATAGATAGGGTTACTACGTGGGCTCAGAGGAAATGAAAAGTTGAGACATTGTGTTTTCGGCTATAGTCTTTGCCCTAACTCTTTCAGTTTCCCTCATACACTGCAGCTGCGTCCACGTGGATAGCAAAATGTAGGTTAGGCTGCTGTGAGTTCATAGCCTCATTACTGAGTCTATCACAGAGGAGAACCTGTTAAGCACAACTTACCAGCTCAGCCAAGTTAGGCAAACCCCAGGGCTGTGCTTCAGAATTAATTAGAGGAACAGAAAAGTTATTAGCTGCTATAGTAACCAAGACCAGAATGGATGTCCTAAAGGACCCCATATAGCAAGAGGACATGACGTTTGTCAGAAATTGAAGGAACATTGAGATTGCACATCAGGTCAGAGACACATATGAACTTGAAGTGTCTGGGATGGCTCTGTGTAGATTGTGGGTGCCCATCAGGGAATGCATCAGCTGGTATTAAGAGAAGCTACAGTTGATAATAGAGAGCAGTGAGAAGATCAGCTGGTGGAAAGAAAAGCTCGTGGGGATATTTAAGTGTTTGTGTGCTCATCTGAAAATTGTGTTGATACCTCACCCCTGAGTATTGTGGGAAAATGACCATGAGAAGCTCCTGTTTGAAGTGTCTCCTTCCCTGGACAGTTTTCTTACATGCTGAAAATTTATTTTGCATTTAAGTGTTTTTTTGGGGGGGCTGTAAATGTGGTTTTCAATGGTAGAGTGTTTGCTTAGCATGCATGTAGCGCTCGATAGTCTCAACTTAATCCACCGCATGTTATGGCTACAGTACATGCCTGTAATCTCAGCACTTAGGAAGTAGAGGCAGGAGGATCAGAAATTAAGGTCCTCCTTGGCTACAAAGTGAGTTTGAGGTTAGCTTTTGATAAGAGATATACTGCACTGAAATAAATAAAGGACTAAAGAAAGATTTCTCAATTTCGTTTTCGATTAACATGGTTTAGGTAAAGGGTTTTGGTTGTTGTTTTTTAAGGCTGGATGTATATCAGAAACAAGGGGAAGGGTTTTAACTTATAGAATTGGGAGGACAACCTCAGATCTCTGAGTCAGAAACCTGAAGAAGAGAAGCCTGGAACTCTGGACCTTGTACAAGCTCTGAAAAGTCCTGGGGTGGCTTTGGTAGTGTGAATCCAAGAGAGTCTGGTAAAGGTTCTCAAGAATTTATTTAGGTATAAAAAAGGTGTAAATGCTCACTGAAACAAGATATATTAGACACTGCCGCTGATCTGTCTGCCTTCTGTCCAGGGGTCAAGAGCACCAACAGCAAGCCGCCCCTCTGCCACCTGCTCCACTCTGATCACCCAAGACAGCTCAAGAGCAAGAAAGGGAAAGACCCTTCCCCCTCAGCTTATAAGTTGTTATGTAGACAAAGACCACACCCTAAGGCTTGCTGCCCCCAAAGTCATTGGTTAAACAGATCGAAATCTTATAACAGGCTTCAATGTGGCAGTGGGTTTTTGTTTTTGTTTGTTTTGTTTGTTTCAATGTCTTAGATAATATCTTAACCAGAACTTGTATAGTTGTATTTTACATGGAAGTCTATTGCTCCCATGATCCATTTCTATGGGGTAAAATGTAAAGAATGGGGATAATTAAAAAAAACCAACATGATATTCTCTTGCCCAGTATTTTACACAATGCTTCTCATTGCTCTTAGACTCAAATTCTAGGCCAAATCAGTGGACTTACTGTTTAAACTTACTCTGGCTGCTCTAAGTGTGTATCTTGAGTTAGGTCTTTTATAAGTTCATTTATAAATACAGATTTGAACTTCTTACAATGGTCCTGGAGCCTGGGGGGGGGTGGAGTCTAAGGTTCATTCTCTCCTTGTAAGATTTTGCATCCCAATTGTGGGAAGAATTTACACTTCCTTTTAGATGGTGCATATGACCTGCTCTATGCTTAGATTATGTACCAGCAATTTTGCCTCCAAATACTGTAACCTCGAAGGTGGAGCTTACCTCAAAGGATATCATCCCACAGTGCACATTATCTTGCCACTATCCCATCAAATCAAGAATCAAAAACTTAATGAAAGTAAATGTGCCTACTAAAAGTGTGTAGGTCTAGAAAAGTCACAGTCATGGTCAGAAGCGTTAGTAGTAGAGTGATATGCAATTTCTATACAGTACAGTTTATAAAATGCAGAATGTAGGCAACAAATAGGGGGTGTGAAATCATGCATCTCTAAGAAACAGTTGATACAAGCAGCCGCCCTCATCAGTCAGAACAGGGACAGCCGTGGAAACCCAGGAAGTGGGAGGTCATTACGGATGTACTTTTTAAGATCCACAAATTTTTCAAGTTTTTAGAAGAATTGAAAACAGACAAAATAGAACAGAACAAACAGAGTCTTAAGCAGTTTCTAGAATTAGCGAAAACAAACATCCTTCAGCAAGGAAGAAAGTGACATGCTTCTTGGAGGTCTGGGAGCCGCCAGCCTCCCAAACAGCCGAGCTCTTCATTAGATGGGTTCTTTGTGTAGCAGAATGGATGAGTATCTGGTTGTTGCTTCCTTTCTCCTGCTCCCCTGCTTTGGTTGTACATCAGGACTTTGCATGCTCATGCTAACGTAGGCCACCCATTGGTTTTAGTTTTCACAGCCTAAAAATGTGCTGTATATAAATGATAAATAATGTACATCCTAAAAATTGAGGGTTAATATAGACATGCAAGTTATTATTTATGTTTCACAATTCCATACCTGCATAACAAATTTTGATCATAGCCTTCATTACCTTCTTTTATCCTCCTCTCATTCCCACTCAGCACCTCTTCTCCCTGTCAAGCTTGCTTCCCATACCTTCAAGTTATTTTTATGTGTGTCACACTCTGCAGAGTTTAATATGGAATGCTTGCATGACCATAGGTGTGGGTTAGTGTTTGGGGCACAGGCAAATAGCCGGTGGCCACACCACAGAAGAAAAATGGCTCTCCCTCCTCCCTGGTAGTGGTTGATTTCCAGTGAGTCCTGAAGGATTGTAGTCCTTCCTCTCACCCCCATTCATTACAGAGGGAAGACACAGATTTTATTAAGTCACAATTCTTCCTAGAGGAAAAAATTGAAACTCACATGTAAAAATGTCAATATGGAGCTCGTCTCAGTGAATTGTCTTTTTCCCCTATTTTTTTAAAATTTCATTTTACATTTCAACCACAGTTCTCCCTCCTACCCCCTCCTGCTCCCCCTCGCCTCCCCCCACTCCTCTCTCACATACCCCCGAGCCCACCCCCAGTCCACTCCTCCTCGGGGGTAAGGGCTCCCATGAGGAGTGAACACAGTCTGGCACAAAGGTTGGGGAGGGCCTGGCCCCTGTCCCATGCATTAAGACTGAGCATGGCATCCCACCATAGGGAATGGAGTCCAACAAGCTAGCTCATGTACCAGGTTTGTATTCTGGTCCTACTTCCAGGGCCCCCTCTGATAGTCTAAGCTTCACAACTGTCTCACACATATGGAGGTCCTAGTTTGGTCCCCTGAAGTCTCCACAGTTGTAGGTCTAGAGTTCATGAGTTTCCTCAAGCTTGGTTCAGCTGTCTCTGTTGATTTCTCCATCATGGTCTTAACCCTCCTTGCTTATATATTTCCTTCTCTTTCTATTTGAGTGGATTCCCAGTGCTTGGCCTGGTTCTTGGTTGTGGAACTCTGTGTCTGGTTCCAAATAATTACTGGATGAAGGCTCTATGATGGCAGTTGTGGTATTCATCAATCTGGTTACAGGAGTAGGCCAGTTTAGGTATCCTCTTTACTATTGCTAGGAGTCTTAATTGGGATCATCCTTGTGGATTCTTGGGAGTTACCCTTGCACCAGCTTTGTCCCCAAGTCCATAGTGGCTCTCTCTATTAAGATACCCCTTTCATTGCTCTTCCGAACCTGATCTCGTCAGTGAATTGTCTTAAGTATGCCTGGCTTTACAATCACCTTTAAAACCCCTAAGATGCCCAGGAAGCCACTTGGTACAGACAGTTATTGGAACACTGAATTCATTTTCAGGTCTTGTTCTTCTTGATTCAAATCATAAACACAAACATCCACACAGACGGTAAGAAAGTGGTGGTTGAACGAGCCTTAGCTTCGCACTCTGGGTTTTTGTAGTTAATGTAGGGGATCAGGCTTAAAGTCTACAACATTCCTTAGATATACACTCAAAAGTGCTTTCCTGACAGGTTGTCAAACTAAAGTTCAATAACCATTAAAAAAATTCCTACCTGTGTATTTTCATTGTAGAAGTGGATGGGTTTCACTGTGGCATTTTCAAAAAGTGTGCTGTGTGCTTGGCAATCAGCCCACTGTTATTCTTCCCTGGTACACACAGTCTCAGGCTGAGCTTGTGTCATCCATTATTTTTTAAAATATCGCCTACAGTCTTAAGCCACTATCCTTAAAAAAAAGCAGTCCTGTAATGATGAGATAGCTCTTCCCCTCTTTTTCTGTGGACAGCATCCCTCCTCCGTTTAACTATGTGGACTTTTCCTACTGCGAGCCTCTCCTAAATCTTCATTTCTGGACCTGAAATCCTTCCTCCTTGCTTGCATGCCTGTCCTCATCCCTGAATAGCCGGTTCATGCTTATGTTCTCCTGGTTTGACCTCAAGCCCACTGAGTCAGGGACCTGATTTTTGTGCGTTCTTTTCTCCTGTTGCTTTGGAGGATATCTGGGCATGAGAAACAAAGAACAGGTAGACAAGTTGACATAGCTTTAACTACAGGAAATTAATCTCCACAAATAGTGTGAAACATTGATAGTATTGATGGCGCCTACTAGTGTTTATTGTCAACTTGACACAACCTAGAGTCCCTTGGGATGAGAGAGCCTTAACTGAGGGACCTGCCCAGATCAGATTGGGCTGTGGTCATATGTGAGGAGACTGATGTGGGAGACTGAGCACACAGTGGCCACACTGTCTCTAGGCAGTGGATCTGGACTGTGTAAGAAGGCTAGCTCAGAGATGGATCTGGCAAGTAGAATTTTCCATGGTTCTTCCCTTCAAGCTTCTGACTGAGTCTTACCTTAACTCATCTCAGTGCAAGTCTGTGGCCTGGAAGTATAAAACGAAATGAACCCTTTCATACCTATGTTGCACTTGGCCATGTTGTTTATCAAGGCAGCAAGAATGAACTTGGAGTAGCTAATAAGGGAAACTCATATTGTTTTAAGTGGCAAAGAACATTTGGTTCATTTATCTTATTATCAAGTTATTGCTTAAGGGTTGAAAGACAAAGAGCAAAATAGAGATTTAACTGATACAAAGTCAAGGGTCATTTTACAAGGTCAGGTGATTTTGTTATTGTGAAAGTGACAGAATGTTCTGAAGAAACCTGGGTTACTTATCTTGCTGCTGTCTTGACTACAGTGTTCAGTTCATTGAAATGTTCACTTTTCTAAAAAAAAACACTTTTTGAACTGTTTTCCTACAAAGCTAAGATGGAAAGAAAACTTAGCCTATGCCCACACTGGGCCAGGCCAGGTCCACTAATCAACATCACTTATTTCCACAGCTACATCTGTCCCTTTAGAAGAGTGGTTCTCAATCTGCGAGCTGTATAACTCTCTTGGAAAACCTCTGTCTTTAAAAATATTCATGTGATAACTCATAACAGTAGCAAACTTAGAGCTCTGAGCCACGAAAATCATTTTATGCTTGGGGTTCCCATAGCATGAAAACCACTGCTCTAGAAGGTCTTCGGGGGCATTATACATTTGGAGCTATCATTGATGATGGCCAGACAAGGCCTTCTTCTGCAACAATCTCAAAGGGTTTATCTGCTGCTGTTTTGCGTTTGATTTTTAGAAATAGGCGTATACTCTTAAAACAGTGACAAAAAGTGCAACATGGCAACATAGCCATTTATTATGATCTGCAAGTATTTGTTACTGTAAATAATTGCTTGTGTCATCTTTTATAAACCTAGCAGTGCATCTCACCATGCATCATGATGAACACAAAGTGCATTGCACCACATCAGGATGTGTTCAGGATGGCAGGAATTAATCAGCTCCACTGTAATCTATGGTCTGCTGTCACCTATGAGCTGCCACGTTGACTAAAACATTATGAGGTGTAGGAGTGTATTTGCTTATGAGTACACAGTGTGGAAGGCTTTAGCTGTGAAATTGAATGACTAACAATTCTATGCCCAGCTGGCATCTAAACATTGTTCTCAGCAGACATTTCGTATTCCCTCATAATGGAACAGGAGCTCTAAGCTCCCTGCAATTTCTTTGATTTATATACTTTCTGGAAGTGGCGATTACTAATTACTTTGGCCTGCCAACTTAGCAGCAGGACCCCAAGTCTACACAGCACTTTCTTTTGAATTGTATAGTATCAAATCTCACCCCAGGGACGTTTGAACAACTTGATCACCCAAGTTCTATAGGAACTTCTTTAATATGGTATTTCAAAGAGGAATATTAACTCAAATTCTAACCCTTTGAATTGAATTTATAATATACTCATTATACAATTTGAAGCCACTCTGTGGCATTTTCTCCTAAGAATTGTTAGTCGGGGCTACTGTCTCTGTCATGAGAGCAAGCAAATATAAATCACAGCATGAAGCAAATACATATCACAAGTGACCAATTATTTACATTAGTATGCCAAACATAAAGAAAGGAGAGGGGATTGGACTGGATAAAAATGCATATTGAAAAATAAACAGCTCACAGATCAAATAGAAACAGCAGCTTTCAAAACACAGGTTTTGAGCAAATGAACTCAAGACTAGAAACAGAAGCCCAGCATCTATGTCTACCATTACCCCAGGCTGAAATACTCTGTCAGTTATGTCCTTCACACTTTAATATGGCTCCTCAAAATGACCTCCATGAGCTGTCATCTCTTTGAAAAGCCCTCCTAGCAACCTGTGTTCATTTGTACTACATGAAAGAGACTTCCTACTTTGGTGCCTACATCAAACCACATGTTCATATGTTCTCTAGGTCTTCCCAGCCACGGGTGAATGTGTTTCAGGTCAACATGAAGCATATCTCTTTAGGGTCCTAAGGTTTCCATCCATCTAGGTAACTCATATGTCCAACCACACTGAATTGGCCACTTTAGAGCCCAAGTCCCTTCTACCAGCTAAATCTACTGAGTTTTACCTTCATATTGTTTGATTTCTTGAAGCCATGTCCTAGTCCCTTGCTTAAATATTAAACTATTTCTTGTTGACTATGTCTCTGTAGCTCTTTCACCCTTAATTCCATGGCCTCTTTATACTTTGTCATCGTTAGAATAGGTTTTTACTCATCATATTCAGAATTCTTCTCTTGCCTTCCATTTCCTTAACCTACAGAATTGTCTGCTTGATCGTGGTGTCTCTTCTCCTGGCTCTGTAAGTCGTGTCTTTGTTCTGCACCCATATGCAGTGAGTTTTCTTAGAAACCAGTTGCTTACTAGGTTTCTCATGAGATTTCCAGTTACTTATAGAGAAAAACAACAACAAACAAAAACCAACAGAAACAAAACAGAGCAAACAAAAAATCCCACACTTCTTTCTACAAATAAGTCTACAGAGAATTCAGTACAGACAAAGTCATCTTCTTAATCTCTCCCCTCTTGTCACCCTTAGATATTTTGTCATACTTGGCTTGTTCCCATTTTACTCAGTGTATAACCCCTGCCCTTTCCTAGAAAGGGTAACGCAGAAGCAATGGCTATGAAACATCTCATTGGATTCTTTTATTATTATTTTTTTGAAAAAACTATGATCAAATATTGAATGATACAAACCTATCTCAAAATAACTGTGTTCCCCCCTAGGTAAAGCAGTGCTCACTTCCTTTTAATCTTCTTAAATATATTTTATGCATATGCAGGACTATGTGTATGTTATCCATATGCCTGCAGTGCTGTTTCTTATTGGACACACTGCATGGCAGAAACATGAAATCACTTCTGCTGTCAGGCATGATGCTAGAGTTACAGCCTCTAAAACCTTGCAGTTACATTGTTGTTTGTTTGATGGTCCATGCCATGCTTTCCTTTCTCTCTCTTCCTGGACGAACTTACCCTCCATTAGGATAGGATACTGAGCACATAAGAAACATTGCACAAATGTTACATTATTTTAAATATTTTTATAGATTTGCCATTTCTTCATTGCTGTTCTTCATTGGTAAAATTCAAGCTCTCTCTCTCTCTTTCTCTCTCTCTCTCAAATTAAGCAGCTGCCATGGAGGCTGTAGACGATAATAGTGAAGAATTTTCCAAAAGGATCATATGAGGTATGGGGAAATGCCAATAGATAATTTTCTACAAATTAGGTGGAAAGAGACCATGAAAAGAAAGAATAACAGAGAAGAATTCTGGGGAACAATGTATGACATCATCAAACTGAAAAGAGGTTCCAATTTAGAAAATATTTTTGAACTCTGTTGGTCAGATTGAAGCTCCAGCTGTGTTTGGTTCCTGAGTATTCTGATGGGATTTCAAAATTTGTTAATCAGAGAAAAGACTTGACCCTCCCTCATTCGCCAGTATAATTGGTACTTTGCAAGCCCTTCACAGTGAACATGATGTTAGAACATGACAAATTATATTTTGATGTTACTAAGATGACAATGGTAGCTCTGGAATAGCCGCTTAGAAGCTATTTAGAGACAATTTGGCTGGCAGTGGGGGTGGTAAGGCTGGTTTGAAGTTATGTGTGTGTAGAAGCTTTCTGTTCCTACGTTGTGTCCTGGCTTTTGGAGGCTAATTACTTCTGCAAATCAGTCATCATTCACCACTCTCCAGTTTCCAAAGCCAAGTAAAGAAAACTGCTCCTTGGGCTAGTTCTGATACGTATATTCATTTATGTGCTCTACAGATCTCACAGTTAAGTCTACTAAAGTAGTAGCCATGAACTATTTAGAGACATTACAACTGGGGGAGAAGTTATCTTCACTTTTCCTATTTTGCCCTGTGTGAATTTATTTCTTATGTGTTCTGAATTGAGTCAGGGATTTTTAGAGACACAGAGCTGATCGAATGCATACGTGCATTCTAGTGTGTGTGTGTGTGTGTGTGTGTGTGTGTGTGTGTGTGAGTCTGTGATTTAGCAAGGACAACAGGTCTTATCTCCTAACAGAAAAACCACAAATTAGTTTTTAGTCCAGGAGGTTGAATATTTCATCTGGTCTTTAGACTGTGTTGGAATCCTCAAGAAGTAGGCTCCAACTGCAGTGAGTAGATGCCTCAACCCCAGGATGGATGAGTTTGCCAGTGAGAGTAAGCAGGTAAACTGTAAAGGCTTCCATCCTTCATGTTCTTTTAACTGGGCTTCCACTGGAGAACAGGGCCCAGACATGAGGTAGGTCTTTCCCCTCAAATGATCTAGACATAAGGTCCAACTTGTTTTCCATCTTGAATGAACCAACCAAAACCAGCTTCACAGGTGGTCAGGTGCTTAAGTTTTAGTTCATTTAAGTTGACAACCAAGATTAGCCACCACAAGTTTCCTGCTTAGAATACAGGGTAATGACGTGATAAAGTATCCCCTGGTTTTTGGGTGGTTTTTTTTTTTTTTTTTGTGTGTGTGTGTGTGTGTGTTTTGGTATTCCTAGTCTAGAAGGAAATATCCACAGTCCTAATACATTCTTCTTCAATCACATAAACCACACAAAGTTTTTTAGGATCCAGGGCTTACAACTTAAAAAATTCATTTCTCCAAGATACATCTGTAGCATGACTAATAACTTTATTAATAATGAAAGCCATGGTTCACTTTGGCCTCAAAGCACACTGAAGAGCGGGATACCCGAGGGACTTCTGCCCATGAATGTCAAGGTCAAGAGCAGCAGCTGCCAGTGAGCTGTTCTTCCCCACTGATATATCCAGAAACTGTTTTCCAAAGTCCTTGGTCATTCTGCTTCTACCACTGTTTGCCTTAAATGTTCTCCCAGCTGAAAACTTTATTTTAAGTGAAAAAAATGTAGTGGCATATGAGACATGATAATAACTTAATATATATATGATAACAACACACAGTTTCAGCTCAAAGAGTAAAAAATATGACAAAAATTCAGACAGTTTCGACTCCTTCCCCTTTTTTTCCCCAACAAGCATTTTGGACTCTCTCTCTCTCTCTCTCTCTCTCTCTCTCTCTCTCTCTCTCTCTCTCTCTGTGTGTGTGTGTGTGTCTTTGTGTGTGTGTGTAAAACAGACTTTTATGTATGATTTTGTCTAACTGTAAGCTAATTTAAGTCCTCTAATCATGCTTAAAGTCCATAACAACAGGCTTGTGATATTTAGCAGGCTAGCTATATTAAACACATTTTCAATGTAAGATATTTTCAACTGACAATATATTTAGTGGAACTTAACAGCATTGCAAGTCACAGAGCATCTGTATATTCAAATGTTACTTTGGGAAAAAACTGAGCACAGGGAAATTCACTTGTGCTGGCTAGATTTATGTCAACTTGACACAAGCTAAAGTCACAGGAGAGGAGGGAATCTCAATTAAGAAAATTTCCCCCTAAGTCCAGGCTGTAGGCAAGCCTGTAAGACATTCTCTTAGTGATTAATGGAGTTGGGCCCAGCCCATTGTGGGTTGTGGCATGCCTGGGCTGGTGATCTGTAAGAAAGACTGAGCAAGTCAGTAACAGCATCCCTCCATGGCTTCTGCATCAGCTCCTGTGTCCAGGATCCTGCCCTGTTTGAGTTTCTGTCCTGACTTCCTTCAATGATGAAGAGTGCTGTGGAAGTGTAAGCCAAATAAACCCTTCCCTTCCCAAGTTGCTTTTCTGGACATAGTGTTTTGTTGCAGCAATAGAAATCCTAATCAAGAAATCAGTCTTCAAGCATTTCCCCATTTACTAGATGCTTTGTTGCCATTTCCTCTGAATTGAAACAATGTATGGTTTCATGGAAGCTCCTGAAGGCTCAGGGGTTCTAAACTTAGGAAGTTAAACAACTCAGACATCTGAGGAAATTCCTGAAACTTACCAGATTCCTTTCTTGAGGATATAGCAGGAAGGGCTGTTGAGGAAAGGTCTCTCTAGCCAGTTGAACCACTGTGCAGAGAGATCCAAGGTTGCAGCTTTTATGAGTTTTTAACTATGTTGGGGTGGATTTGGGGATGAAGCTGCTCCTGAGCCATCCATGTTACTGTCAGCCATCCTCCCAATTCATTATGTCACCAAACCCCGCTGTGCTGATATTGTTACTTTGCTCTATTGTTGGTTTTCTACATGGGGTCAGTGGGTGTTCATTCACATCTCCTAAGGCCTAGCATTATACAACACCAGATATAATTTTCCTCAAGAATTTCCAAGGGGGCAGGGTTTAGAGATCTTGAATCGTACATAAATGTTCATAATTGCATTGTTGAATTCACATCTTATTTAATAGGTCATGCAAATGACCTTTGGTTTCCAAAGAAAATTGCAAAGCCTTTGAATGTTTTTACTTTCAGAATAGTTGCACTGGTTTCTAGAGGTCAACATTTGAATGTTTCTAGGATTTGCCTGCTTTTGTGCATCCAAAGAAATCTCTATGATAAACACACACACACACACACACACACACACACACACACACACACACACACAATCCCCACATAGTTTCCTTGAGAAATGTCAAACACAGAATCTTTCCACTGGAAGCATTTTTTTTTTTAATTTGCTAAAGAAATAATTTATTTAACTCAAGTAATTTACTGCTTTAACATTCCCATTAATAGAAGAGGCAACATGGTCAAAGAGAGAGAAGGGGGACAGGTGGAACAGGGTAGAGGGGAGAGGGGGAGGGGGGGGGAGAGGTGGGAGAGGAAGAGGGGAGACACCCAGGTGAACACTGTTGTCGGCGGTGGTGACGAGGTCTTTTCAATGCTCAAGGTTGAGGGAGATTCTGCCTGGAATGTAGGGTCATGTGCTGGCAAGTAGCATTTGGTAAATAGGAACACATAGCTATTCCTATAAGTTCATTTAAAAATGTGTTTGTGTATCTTGTTCTGCTTGTGGGGTGACTAACAGTGGGACCAGGATCTGTCCTTGGCACATGAGCTGGCTTTTTGGAACCTATTCCTTATGATGGGATGCCTTGCTCAGCGTCATGCAGTGGGAGAAGCTTGGCACGGCCTCAGCTTGATGTGCCATCTTATTTGATGCCCATGGGAGGCCCGCCCCTTTCTGAAAGGCGACTGAGGAGGAGTGGATGGGGAGGTAGAGGGGTGGTGGGAGGGTGGGAGGAACCGGAAGAGAGGAGGGAAACTGTGATTGGATGTAAAACAAATGAAAATTTTTAATTAATAAAAATAAATTAATTAAAAATGTGTTAACGATTTAAATCTGGCTTTTGATGTGATACTTAAATTATTTTTATTCTGGAGAATTTCATATGTGTATACAATGAGATATGGTATCTACCCCCATTCCTTTCCTCTGGCTCCCTCCATTCGATCCACAGGTTTAGAACTGTTTATCAGAGCCCAGCAGAATCACAGCTGACTTCACAACAAAGGTTTATCATGGAGGATTAGAGTCCTTTAGTCTGTTCCCTGATTCATGATTGGCTGTTAATAGCCTCGATCTTGGGCAGGTTCAGTGCAGGCAATCGCAGGTGCTATGGGAGCAGGTTTGTAAGGATAGCATTCCGCAGCCCTTCTGCCTGTCTTCGAGTTCTTACATTCTGAAGAATTCCACCATCCGCAACGGCTTCCTGAGCCTTAGAGGGGCAGCAAACATCCCGTTTAGGGGTGAGCATCAACCATGCCCATTTGAAGCATATTCCAGCAGAGGAAGTGAAAGAGCCAATGGGTGGTCGGAGCTTACTTAAAAGACAGCCAAGCTGTCTTGTGTACAGAGCTTTGTGAAGACAGGCAATGAATGATGTAATGATCTACAGCCAATCGCAGGGCCCTTGAGCTGGCTAAGCACTTGCCTGAATGCTGGTGGGCGCATCCTGTAGGTGAGTTGTTTCCTGCTGGTTGACGGGGCAGGGTCAGCAGAATGCTGGGATGTTAATGAGTCTCTGGTGGGGAATGTCCTGTCTGTTTGCTGTGAATATATGTTTCTCTGGACATTCCCCATCAAGTCTCTGCATTCACTGCTGGTTATTGCAAATAGAAGCTTCTCTGATTGAGTATAAGAACCATTTGTCTCTTAGTATAAGAGCAAAGTATAAGCATTTAGAATGCACTTTGGTCCCATGTCATCATTTCTTTCATAGGCCTTTGGCTGGGCCTTTTGACTGGGTTTACAGTAGAAGGAATTTATTTTTCTCCTGTGGAAGGGGCTACAAATCTCACCTTCCTTCCTAATCCACCATCAGCCTGAACAAGAGATGCAAATCCAGTCAGGTGAGGCTTCCCCACCCAGCGACTTGCTACTTATTTGCTGTCTGAAGTTTCTCGGCCTCAGTCTTCACAAGTCTCAAATCACACTGTAGACCCTTGGTCACCATCTTAAATAGGTGAGTATCTTTGCTTCTCAGCAGCCTCAAGCATTTGGGGGCAGCATACAGTGGAAATTTGTGTCAGAAAGCAGAGTAAATGTATGCCTTCAGGTGTTAATGATGTGATATGGGGCAGCTCACCTCCTGGAATGCCGGCTTGCTTTTTCAAGAGTGCTAATGTAAAAGAGAGTGAGCATGGCATGAGAGGAACATACCAGTATTTCAGGAGAGCCATGTGTGGCTATGTACAGCGATCTTAAATGTCCAAAATTCAATCAGTGGCATTTGTTTATAAGGACATGATTACTTTAAAGTTGAGGTACAGAGTTTATGGTTAAATGTTTTACGGAACACGTTATCACCACAAATTATGTCCATATCTGATAGGGGATGCCCTTCTGTATACATGTTTCTCTTATTGGTTGATGAATAAAACACTGATTGTCCAGTCGATAGGCAGGGAATATAGGTGTGGCTACCAGAGGAGGAGAATTCTGGGGAGAGGAGCCGCCAGGGAGATGCCATGTAACAGAGGAAGGAGTACCAGAGAAGGTCCAGACCCTTCTCTGGTAAGATAAGACCATATGGAAATACTTAGGTTAATAGAAATGGGTTAAAATTTAAGAGAGAACTAGTCGGTAAGATGCCTGAACCATGGACCAAACAGTTTATATTAAATAATCAAGCTGTATTTTCATGAATTTAAGGACAGAAGAGGTAAATTATCAATTACAACTTTTAAAAATTCAAAATAATATGTAACAATTTACCTTTTACCTGGATTTGTTTCTGTGGTTATTATTTTTTTGCAGATTTTTTTATTTGAATTAGAAACAAGATTGTTTTACATGACAATCCCAGTTCCCTCTCCCTCCCCTCCTCCCCTACCACTCTCCTCAACTAAAACCCTACCTATCACATATCCTTTCTGCTCCCCCTGGATGGTGAGACCTTCCATAGGGAGGGTCATCAGAGTCTATCATATCCTTTGGGATAGGGCCTAGGCCCACCCCCGTGTGTCTTCCCTCAGAGAGTAGTCCTCTATGTGGACTGGGCTCCCAAAGTCCACACCTATGCTAGGGATAAGTACTGAACTACTACAGGAGGTCCTGTAGATTTCTGAGGTTTCCTCACTGAAACCCATGTTCCCGGGGTCTGGTTCAGTCCCATGCTGGTTTCCCAGCTATCAGTCTGGGGACCAAGAACTCCCCAATGTTCAGGTCGGCTGTTTCTGTGGGTTTCACCAGCCTGGTCTGGACCCCTTTGCTCATCACTCATCCCTCTCTGCAACTGGATTCCAGATCAGTTCAGTGATAAGTTGTGAGTGTTGGCTTCTACTTCCACCAGCTGCTGAATGAGGGCTATCAGGTGGCATATAAGTCAGTCATCAATCTCATTATCAGGGGAGGGCATTTAGGTAGCCTCTCCTCTGTTGCTTAGATTGTTAGCTGGTGTCATCTTTGTAGATTTCCAGACATTACCCTAGTGTCTGATTTCTCTGTAAACTTAAAATGTCTCCCTCTATTATGGTATCTCCATTCTTGTTATCTTCTATTCTTCCTCTGACTCAAACTTTCTGCTCCCTCATGTCCTCCGAACCCCTCCTCTTCTCCCCTGCTCATTCTCCTAGTTCCCTACCCCCTCTTCCTGTTCTCCCAATTTGCTCAGGAGATCTTGACCCTTTCCCCTTCTCCAGAGGACCGTGTATGTCTCTCTCTTAGGGTCCTCCTTGTTTACTGGCTTCTCTGGCCTTGTGGATTGTAGGCTGGTAATCCTTTACTCTATGTCTAAAATCCACATAAGAGACCATTCTTTCAGAAGCCAATCTGTGGTTTTAAGACAGATCTCTCTATGCAGCCCCAGGTTGCCCAGAATGCAACATGTTGATTAAGCTGGTATCAAACTCACAGAGATCCACCTGCTTCTGCCTCCCCAGGGCTGGGTATAAAAGTGGGCATCACCTCACCCAGCTATACTTTCTAATTTTTTATTTAAAATATTGCTGTTAGCAATTTTTGCTTCACATGGTCTATGTGTCTCTGTCTCTCTTCTCTGTGCTTGGGGTCAGACCTAGGTCTGCACACATGCTCGGCAAGTACTGGACCACTAGTCTGGGAGCCCTACCCCCAAATAGCTCTCTTCCCTATCTTCCTTCCTAAACAGTTTCTCAACATTTATTGTAGCATCTCGACATCACAGTCTTCTTCCTTTCCTACCCTGTTCCTTTTATTTTCTTCCTACTGCCTGCAACAGGCAGCATTCAGCTTTTTGGGTGGAAAGGAAGCCGAGCCCAGGGTAATGGTAGAAAATGACGGTAACTAGAGATCTAATAGTATGCTTGCCTTTGTCACCCAAGGCCCTAAGTTTAGTCCGCAGTACAACATAGGTTGGATATGAGGTGCAGGCCTGCAGTCTCAGCGTGTGGAGATGGAGATAGGAAGATGAGATGTTCAAGTGTAGCCTTAGATACATGGAGAGTTTGGGGAAGAGAACCTGTCTCAAAGTCAAAAAGAAAAGAAAAAGGAAGGAAGGAAGGAAGGAAGGAAGGAAGGAAGGAAGGAAGGAAGGAAGGAAGGAAGAAGGGAGGGAGGGCAGAAAGAAAATGATTGTCAGTAGATATTTCTTCTTCAGGTAGTTGAATTTCCGTTTTATGTCAAGGAATGGGAACCTCAATTTAATTATTTTAGAGATGCAGTAAGCATTCATCTTGATCAAAGCTAGCTACTTCAGTTGCAATATTTCTTTGGAAATAGCAAGATTTTGTGGCAAACCTCCTTTCCTTTCTAAAGAGTGTACCTGAGTCATTTATAGACTCAATGGAATCTCTGTTAGAATGTGGACTTTTCACCATGAGATTGATAGTGAAAATCTGAGACAAGCTGACTGACTGAAGCGCTGTAGCAAACAGTGTCAAGAGGGGAGTCACAAAAAGCAGAGAGCAGAAATGCAACCACATATTCAGGAGACTATTTCCAAGAAAAGACATTAAAGTAAAAATTAAGAGAATTGATTATACCGAAACAGTTTTCCCTCTAAGTTTTAACATTAAATGTGAGTGTACTCGGTGGGTTTCCATAGTCACCCCACAATTCCTGCCTGCCTCCAAGGAGGCTTTTTCTCTTTGGAAGTTCTAGAAGGATGAAATGTCATTGGTGAGCTTTTCTTTGTTAATGGGCAAGGAAAAAGCATACGGAGATCATCTTACCAACTCTATTGGAAGGAATGAACCATGTGTAAGTTGAAAATGTAAGTAACCATTCAATAACCCACAACCTGAATGGATTATTCACATCTCTAGGAGAGACAGATGAGAGATATGGGTGGGGGAGGACCAGAGAGGAGTGAAGCAGCCTGTTTGAAAGTCGACAGTGACCTTGATGTATAACCTATCCTGTACCCTCCGAAACTGTCTTCCCTGTGAAATGATTTATAATCTCAGTGCTTCAGGCCAGTGTCACTGTAAGCGGAAATATTTGAGTCCTTTCAGCCCCTCATTGTCTAATTAGACTCTGGCTGACACCCTGAAACAGCAGTGTTACTGTTTCTGCTTTTGTGCCGTCCAGCCTAATTAATGAACAGACTCTTTCATAAGTGGATTAATAGGAGTTGTCTGATTACCAGAGTTATTTCAGGCATGGCTCTAGTGCACCTCATTAGAGAAGTGTGAATGGAGATGACTTCCAATTAGAAGACCAACTCCTGGATCTCAACATTTTCGTGAGAATGTTTTTTTCTCCTGTTTCCAGAAAGGAAACTTAGCTTCTCCTCCTTTGCTTGCATTCTTATTTGGGACAAAAAAACCCATCCCAAATAAAACTGGAGTTTTTCAAGCAAAAATGACTGTCAGACTGAAGTTTTTCCATCTAATAAATATGTAGTGAAATTATTTGAGGTCTCTACTATTATGTTTTCACTTGTAAAATTATAAATGCTACCTTAGTCCTCTTAGCCTTCCTTGCTGAAGATCGATGTATTGTATCTATGTGGGCTGACTTCTGGCTTCTGTAGGGGAGATCCTGAGCTCACATGATTAACCCCACCATACTGTTATGTCCACTATTTATAGTTCCCACTAGGCAAATATATTGCTTATATTTTACAACCCTTATATACAATATAATGACATTATGTATGCAATGACAAATGAGCAATGTAATGACATTAAGCATTTCCACCAAAAATGAAATATCTCTAAGTGACTTTCTTCTTTCTGCTAAGGCAGTATCATTTTTTTTTTACAATTGTCTATGTTTGAAACACAACAGTGAGAAATATGGAAAAACCATGTAGACACGGGAAGTTTTGAGGAGCCACTAGAATGGTCTGGAATGTACTGAAAACATTTTTAACATTTTTTCTCTGGCTTTTCCCATCATCATAGCAACTAACAGCTCTTCTTCAAAAATAATTAATTAATTGATTTTCCCAGCCCAGTCACATTGCCCACTCCCTCCTCCTCTTCTCCCAGTCCCTCCCTCCAACCTTCTCTCTTCCCTGCATCTACTCTTCCTTTCTCTTCAGAAAAGGGCAGACCTTCCATGTGTATCCACCAGCCAGCCCTGGTATATCAAGTTGCAGTGGGACTAAGTACTTCCTCTCCTATTGAGGCTAGTCAAGGCAACCCCGTAGAAGGAAAGGGTCCCCAAAGCAGGTAACAGAGTCAGAGACAGCCCCTGCTCCCACTGTCAGGAGCCCCACAAGAAGGCCAAGCTACACAGCTGTCACAGTCCCATGCAAACTCTCTGGTTGGAGGTTAAGTATCTGTGAGCCCTTAAGAGTCCAAGTTAGTTGATTCTGTGTTTTTTCTTTTGTGTTTCCTTGTCCCCTCTAACTCCCCAGTCTTTCCTTCCTCCCCTCTTTTCCACAGGACTCCCTGAGGGCCACCTTATGTTTGGTTGTGGGTCTCTGTATCTGTTTCCATTAGTTGCTGATGAAAGCCTCTGATGACAATTGGTCTAGGTAGCAATTTATGAGTATAACAGAATATCATTAGGAATCATTTCATTTTTTAAATTTCCAGTCATGTTTGGTTCTATCCTAGGTATCTGGGCTGTCAAGCCTCTGGGATCTGGCCCTCCAGCTTGGCTGTCTCATGGGATGGGTCTTAAGCTGGACTAATCATTGATTGGCTGCACTGTAATTACTGCACCACCTTCATACCAGCCCATCTTGTTGGCAGGGCAGATTTTGTAGGCCAACGGTTATGTGGCTGGGTTGGGATCCTAATTCCATCCACTGGAGGTGTTGCTTGGTTACAGGAGATGGCTAGTTCAGGCTCTGTATCCCTCATTTCTAGGAGTCTTATCTAGGGTCATCCTCATAGACTTCTAGGAGATTCCATTGTACTAGGTTTCTAGCTCATCTCAGAGATGCCCTGATTCCAGTTGTTTTTGATCTTAGCCATTCAGACAGGTGTGAGATAGAGTCTCAGAATCATTTTGATTTGCATTTCCCTGATGGCTAAGGATGTTGAACATTTTAAATAGCTCTTTATGCACATTTAAAAGTCTTATAAGAAGTGATAATGTAAGAAAAGTTATGTACAATTACTTATAATTAAAAAGTTGTTTTGTCTAGAGAACTACACACACACACACACACACACACACACACACACACACACAACCCTGTTGCATAATGAACAAGTAAATTTTTGAACATTTGCATTTAGGTGATCACAAGAAATATGCACCGATTTCCAGCCTCTGCCCTTTACTGTGAGGCGTGCATGCGATCAGCAGTGTTCTCTTCAGATACTCATGCATTTACTTCCATAATATTTTCACCATTTAATAACTTATGTGAGTTTCTTCTTGGTGAAATATTATTGTCTAACCCTCATTATGATCCACAGCACTTAGAAAGGCATTATTCAGGTCATGGTGTCAGGTCCCCTGCGACATACTCCAGCTACAGGTTGTGAGCCCATTACTTCCCTTTGAAGAACATCCTGAATTTAGAAATAAAATTACTGTAAACCCCCGTGCACGTTCTTGCAAAGAGAATGAAACCCTAAGGTTTTATAATACAGACCAGATGATGAGCCCAGGATCTAACACTATGGCTTCTCAAAACAAATTTCTTATAAACATTAATTAAAATGCTCTCAGATTTCATGAAGACAAATGGCTGTGCTCAGGTATTCAAACACAAAATAGCTGTTACTAATGACTGCCAAGAAAGTCACCACGCTGACACAGGCGTGAGCTTCGATTTACAAATAATTATTGGTATGACATTTAAAACGTTTTTTCTTTTTTTTTCTCTTAAAGCACCAAGGCCAAATTAACCTATAATCATTAATTTTATCAGAGTGGAAGTATGAGTCAAGTGGTTCAGACTGGACAGAGAGGAGTTGAAACAAACTCTGCTGCACTTGCTGTTTTCTCAAGCAATGTCCACCTGGTGTCAGTTACTGCCAGCCATGAGAGTAAACACAGCGAAGCAGACAGCACTTAGCTTTGTCTTTTAAGCAACTGTAATAAATGGGTATCTAGAGTCATGGGCAATGACTAGAAATTATAAAGTATTTATTTGCATAGCATTGCATCTCACTGAGTGTCTTAAAAAATGCATCCTAGAGATTAGGCAAGGATCCCCACTGGAAAGTAGATGGTTTAGGAGGAAAGGGGATTCTAAACAACTTAACATTTATTCTTTGAAAATTTCATACCTGTATACAGTATACCTGGATCGCCTCTACCCCTCTCCGGGAGCCTTCCCAGATCTCTCCACCAAATCTTCCTCCCAATTTCAAGCCTTCCATTTTGATTGATCTGAACCTGCTGAGTCAGGTTAGTGAAGCCCGTAAACACATGGGTATGAGGTTGTCTACTACATGGAGAGGCTACCAGTGGCCACACTCCTGAAGAAAAGTGAGCCTCCTTTTCCAAACAGCCACCAGCTGCTGATAACCCCTCAGCTCTGGGTGTGACTTTGTGAACCCTTCCCTCTTCCATGGTGGGAATTTGAACCAGCTTGATCTTATGCAGGTCTTGTGTAGATGACAACTCTGTGAGTCCGTGAGTGCCTGCCATAGCTGTGCCATTTCCAGAGGAGAGCATCTCACAGAATTCCCCTTTATCTCACATTCCTTCTTCCTGTCTTCTGTGTGTCTGAGGGGTGTGATATGGATGATATATAGAACCCGGAGTCATTTATTCTCAACACTTTGAACAGTGTGGCATGTAATCTCAGCACTCAGGAGGCAGATATTGACATGTTCTATACAAGTTGGGCTATGTGGTAAGACCCTCTTTCTGAAAATCCCTAAATAAGTAAATACAAATAAGATAAATGAAAAGGAGGAATATTCTGGAGAATGACTCTTGGGAAGGGAGCATGCTATCATCATAAACACATATTTGACAAATGAAGTTCCAAATAAAGACATCCTCAGGGACACCCACTTACTACTTCTGCCAGCGGTGTCACAGATGAACGAGCCACTATAAGGCCACCAGCTGTGGCTCTCACCTGTAGACTCATCAGTACTCTTTCACTATGACTGATGGTAGGAATGCTCCTTTGGGAGTGTTGGTAGGCTTGGCTTTGTAGATCTGGCCGACTCAGGTGGGAGGAAGCCAAATCTGCTTTAATTGAGTTGTCAATTTTGACCTCCTGAAAGGCTTTTTAAAACATTAATACATTCATCAACTTTGAAACACTCATCTTCAAAAAGCAGTCATCAAGAGTAATTTCTTTAATACTTGTGAAAATTTCATAAAGTAAGCAAGGATTCTGGGGAGCAAGTGTGTTCGTAACATATATGCACATTTATTAGTTTAGCATTTTATCCATTCTTCACACAACATCTATGTTCTAATACTATATTCTTGTTGCTAATTTTGTAAATATTGTAGTGGAGGTCATTTATTCATTCCCTAAAAAGGAGACTAAGAAATGAAGCTGTCAAATGCTTTGTCCATGGTCAAGGATAAAGTATGTGGTAAGCAGAGAATTAACCACAGATTGCATTTGTCTGTGCACACAACAAATTCAGGAGCTACAGAGCTGTACATTAGGCAAACAAGAGGCACCGTAAGAAAATATCTACATTAACAGGAAAAGCTTGAAATATTGTGCATAATTTTTACCTTCCTACCAACTCAAGGAGTGCCTTTAACAACAGTCCCAATCATCATCAAAATTGTAACAATAATCTTGTGAGTGAGAATGTATCCAGGTAGGTGTAGTTTTCTGAATATGATTTTTGTGGCAGCATCTTCTGTATAATGGAAATGAGAAACCAATGATTTTTTTCTAGAAATGTAGCATGTGCTGTTGGTGAAGATGACTTCTTGTTCATAGAAAAGTAGCCAAGAGCTCCCAATCTCTATCGAAGTCTTATGTTTACTGTGGATTGCATTTTAGGTTCCCTGAAGCTTTTTAAAATTGTAATCATAGATAGTTATAATGGAAAATCCAGTTCTGTAGATTAGGTTTGCTTCCTACAAATAAGACCTTATAAAGTAGGAAATGAGGTAGTTTGGGAAGTGTAGTTACTCATGACAACTAAGCACTTTCCTTTGTTTCCTTTTAATTTTACAGAGTTCATCAGAGATAGCAGCCCCTCCTCTCTATCACATCTTCAGTGCAGTGACAGGCTGCCTTTCTTGATATGACTGAAGTTAATCAGGAGCAATTTGAGGTCTTCAAATAGCTATTAGCCCGAAATGATAAGACAAGCCATTCCCTTAAAAAATTCTTTGAATGAGCAAACCACTGACTTACTTCACAGAAGGCTTCTTTGACAATTCCTACATGGTAGGTGTTAGCTACCACCGTGGCTGCTGCTGGTGGTTAAAGCAAAGAGAAATAGTGCCATCCGTCATCAGTAACTCAGGGTCATATTGATGGAGACAGATACTGTATGCTGTAATTGTGGTACAATCCGGTAAGCGCTAGAAATACTTTCAGTGATGCAAACATAGGCAGTGTGGGCGTGCAGAAGAAAGAGTGACAAGATGCTGAGGCACTGGGTGTGCACAATGCTTTTCTTTGTAATCATGGATAATGTTTGCCACCAGGAAAGAAGATGAAGGGCTTGAGGAGCAAGGGAACACCATACGCTAAGGACAGAGAAGCTTGGCGTGCTTGGAGAAGCCTTCCTAGTCCTGGATAGGAAAGTGTTGGGGAATGGATATTGCATGCCAAGCCCCATCAGCAGTGAAAGGGATAGAGACAGTATGGAGGCAATGTGTTTTCATCAGGATCTAGGATATTCTTCAGGTTTAAGGATGTCTTTTGGGCTCTAGGATGTCTCTATTAGGTTCTAGGATGTCTCCATCAAGCTCTGGGATGTCTCTATTAGGATCTCGGACGTTCCTCAGGCTCTAGAATATCTCCACCAAGCTCTAGGATGTTCTTCAATGTAGCTTGAGGAATTCTTGCAGAGAATACCATGCAAGTAAATCTGGATTCTTGATAAATACAGAAAAGAGCTTCAAGCTGATGAAGTATGTATCAGATTTTTCGTTTATTAAAAGAGTTTTCCAACATAAACTTCAGCATGGAGTTTGAGATACTTGGAAAGAATAAGACACACATGGGTATGGGGAGGTTACTCTTCATTTTCTTTACAACAGTCATGTACATGATTTGGGTGTATTCCAGTTATTGTTTTGAGTGAAGTCACAGGAGAGTTATTAAAAAACATTTTATGTATATGAGTGTTTTCCTGCATGTATGTATATGAAAGGCAGTCCTCCCAGCAAGAGTTGCTGATTGCACTGGAATGATAGCTTTCCAGCTATTGAGAAGTTTTAACCAGACTCCCTTCTCATTCTACGTCCCTGATGAGAGAGGTCCTTCTATGTATATGTTTATCTTATTGGTTGATAAATAAAGTACTATTTGGCCAATAAGGCAGCAAGTTGGGTGGGACTAGGAGTCAATGAGGATTCTGGGAAATGTAGTAGAGATCCAGGCAGGAAGTGACATAGCAGGCAGACTCATATAAGCAAGGACAAGAAGGAAGTCGTTATCTTTCTCTCTTCCTCCTGCTCTCTGCTGCAGAGTCACCACGTGAGCCCGGGAAGACAGGACACTTCCGCTGGCATCTGATAAGTCTTATAAAATATATAGATTTATGATAATTAAGACTGAGCTAGCATATAAGAAATCCTAGTCTTTGGCCAAGCAGCATTTGTACCTAATATAAGTCTCTATGTATTATTTGGGGCACTAACCCGACGGGTGGAACTTGGGCGGCTGGCAGAAAGTGCCCACGTTGCGGCAAGGCTTGGGTGGCTTTGGCATAAAGACTTATGTTACATGTCCCGTAATTCTCACCATGTTTCTGTCTGTCCTGAATCTCAGGAGAAGCTTTTGGGAGCTCCTTATTCTGTCTTAAAGCACTTACTTCACAGGCATGGATCAGGAAGCAAATGCTACATGGCTCTCTGAATTTAGTGGAAACAAATCACCACTGTAAGAGTTGAGGCCTAGTTGGTGCTGAGTGATTTGGTGGGAGGTATTCAAATCATCCAGTGCAGGTGTGGGGACTTCACATGGGACATTGTGGCAGAAAGGAAACAAAGTGATTGACAGTAACATGGTTGCTGTGGTGGAGCAATGGTCGTTTGTCACATGAGTTCCTGAAAGAGACAAAACCTTTTATTTAAAACCAGCAATAAGGATTTTACTAAGTCTGTTCTGATCATTCTATAGACCATTAATATGGCTCATTTGTAAATTTAATAGAAGCCCAACTCTAGCCATGGATATCTTTAGTTAGATGTAATGAACTTTAATGCTAGGATGATTTAAAAAAGTTGGTGTCGTATGAAAGTTGGTATCTCTGGGGATTTCAATATTCAGAAGAGGTTAATAATTTAACATCTTCAGAACTACTACCCTAGCATTTACAATTGTAGAAACTTGATTATGTCATCATTTCCTCTCACACCATGCTTTAAACCAGGGGAGGGGTGGGGAGAAGAGCCCACAGGTATGTCCCTGTTCATCAAAGGCAGGTCGTGCCTTTGATGAAAGTAGATGCTTCCTTTTTTGTGGAGTTTTGTGAACCAATTGGATTGTTCATCTAGAAAACACTCTGAAGAATGAATCTCATCTGTCTGTATATTCCAAAAAATAATATTAGCGTGTGTGTTATCTTGACAGAAGTCATATCCTATTGTTTTGTAGATTGGCAATGATTTTATTAAAAGCAGGGAAGTACAATTATGCTTCTTTGAATGCCATCACTAATCTGAGACACTAGTACCATCCTACTGTTAGCATAATCACATGCTAATGGGTACCCTGAACCACAGAAAACCTGTTATACATTATTCCTGGAGAAATCATATTCAATACAAGATATTAGGAAAGATGCAAATGTAATTTCACAGATTTGATGGTTACCCAGAATGGCGTTTCCTTGGTATTGACTTTTCACAAAAGGAGACCATATTAGGGTATATAAATGGAAGAATCAGGTTCCTAAAGTATCCTGTGGTGTCAATTTGAGAATTACCAAGTATCCACAGTAATTTATTTAGTCACATGAATTAGAATCTGATTCAGAGCTATTCAGTCCAGTGCAGCTTTAAATGTAAATTTTCTTCTCCTCATTGTGAGTCAGTGGGTCTATGTCAAGACTCTCTAGAGATATGGAGCACAGAACTGGATATGTTTTGTGTATCAGACAGGGTCCTCTACAGTGATAGAATTGATAGGATTGTGTGTGTGAGTGTGTGCATGTATGAGTGTATGTGTGAGAGTGTATGTGTGTGTGAGAGAGAGTATGTGAGTGTATGTGTGAATGTATTGTGTGAGTATGTGTGTGAGCATGTGTGTGAGTATGTGTGTGAGTATGTGTGTGAGTATGTGTGTGTGAGTATGTATGTGAGTGTATTGTGTGTGGCATGTGTTATATAAATAGTGATTTGTTGCAGGATTAGATTACAGGGTAAGGGCTTGACAGGAATCACCTGGAAACATGTCAATGATAATTTCATGTACTGTTAGGTGAAAGGAAGCAGCCCATGTGTGTGATATGTGACATCACCTCCTTCAAAGGCAGTGGGGCTGTGTTTACAAATGGTGGTTCATAGGAATGGGCTTCCCAGGGTTTACTTCTTGGCCAGAGGAGAAACGGAATCTACTGCGGAGTCTCCAGTTTGTACAGGATTTACATATGCTGATTCAGTTCATCTTAAAGTTCATTGTAGTATATTTATGTTCCTCTTGGGATAGCGACATGGATGAGGGGAAGTTGACCAACCCGGTCACATCATGCATTTGATACGTGTGGGTGAGCTGGAATTTAAACGCTGCTCTATCTAGGACATTAGACTACTAGTTAGGTAGAAAAAATATTAAATTAAATTTGACAGTTTTCTAATTTGCATATCCAGACACCTGCAGAATGATTTCAAAGCATGGGCATTGTGGTGAATGAATAAGGATATTGGGTAAAGGAAAAAAAACCTGTTCTTACATCACAGTTCCTTTCTTTCCACAAAGTGTGAGTGTGCTACCTTCAAAAAAGGAGAAAGTCACCAGTATCTCCAGTGACAGTCTGTGAGGGGTGGTGTAGAGTTCCAAAGAGATGTGCAATGGCCTGACCCCTCTAAAGGGCAAACACAGGCAACTAAAAATCCAGCTCTTGCTTGTTCAACACTCTTACTCATTTGTCCGTGTCCCTCCAGGCTGCTAGTGTTCTATTTCTACCTTCTGTGAACCATTTACTTTTCAAATACAGTTGTTTTCCCTCATCTGTGGCTGACTGGGGCTACAGATGGGTCCAAGTCCTCTAAACACCATGCATTTGCTGTGCATACAGCTGTGATGGGATTTAATTTATAAATTAGGCAAATAGATTTAGAATAGGAAAACAGAAAAGTTATATCCATGTAGCAACAGATGAATAAAATAGGTGAGTGTGATCTCTCATTCTATTGTACTTCTGTTGTTTTAGCTCAAAAGAAGATTGTAATAGCACCACTGCTTTTGTGGCTTGGGGCAGGCAATTCCTGAGTAAAATAAGAGTTACTTGAACCCATGGACCACCACTCTGAGACAGTTGGTCTTATAATGGAGACTGCTACAAAGGCAACTACAGGCTGGCAAGCTATACTGAGTATCTATACTCTTGAGACAAGGGGAGTTTGTTTACACATAGGAAATGCATCAGGGGGAATGAAAGATCTCACCGTTCCTTTTGGAAATATGTGCCATTTATAGCCTTTGAATTCCCTGACTACTGGGAACAGAAACCACAGGGAGCAAAGCATCAGCAAAGAGATTGTGTTGCAGAAACTTCCACTAAATTGATGTTCAACAGCAGGGCCATCACTTAATATTCATGCAGTGCTAGTCAGGCCTGCTTTGATAATGCCTCCCTCATAGGAGAGTCCTACCCACTGAGACCCTCTCACAGCCTTCAGCTCATACACCACCTTCCTGCATGATGACTGTTTTTGCAGCTCCTGCTTGTTCTCAGTGGAAAGGGACAGGTGCTCCTCCGCAAGTGTGGAGTGGGATCTGTGTCTTCCCTTTTGACTGACCAGGTAAATCAATTTGGCTAATTACTCAGGATCCTTTTCAGACATGCACAACATTTGTTAGAAATTGGTCAAAAAAGACTTTTTTTGTTTTTTGTCTTAGCAATATACATTATTTAAAACAACACACATCTGTCTTTGACCTGTGCGGTCTAGACATGACAACATTACCTACATACATCAATGATATTGTATATGCATCCCTTTCTAGATTTTCTCACGTTTTTACCTCTCACACAATGCATTGTCAACATTGGATTACCTTGTTTTATAAATTATTATAAAATATATTAGCAGTGTACAATAGAAGGTAGAAGGCATTGAGAAGGGTAGAAAGTATGAAGACAAGCAGACACACATTTTTTAGTGCCAGCATCCAGTTGGAGAGTAGAACACCACAGCTTTGAGGTCTGTCACATGTCTCTTTGCTATTTGAATATCTTTATTTTTAATCAAAACTGCAACAACCTTTCATTCGGGGCTGTTATCTTTAATGATATTTATAGTTGTAGGTGGAGTTTTTTTGTGTCCCGGCAGTGTCTCCCAAATAACCATAAGAGACTTAATATAAATTATAGATGCTCAGCCAATACCACAGGCTTATGACTAACTAGCTCTTATAACTTAAATTAACTGATTTCTGCTCATCTGTGTATTGCCGTTTGTGCTCATGGCTTTACCTATTCTCCAGCATGTTTTGCTCCCTCTGTGTCTCCTGGCGACCCCACTGACTCTACCCTGCTTCCTCCAGCGTTCTGAGTTTGGCTCTCCTGCTTAACCTTATCCTGTTTATCTACTGGCCAGTCAGCTTCTTTATTAAATCAAACCAAGTGACAAATATTTACAGTGTACAAAGGGATTAATCTACAGTATTTACCCCTATTGTCTAATTTAAAAGGAAATACTTAATTTTTTATTATTAAATTTATTTAATTTAGAAACAATGTTATATACCAATCCCAGTTCCCTCTCGCTCCCATCCTCCCACGCCCCCACCCCCACCTACTCCCCAAGGAGGGTAAGGCCTTCCATGGGGGATCATCAAAATCTGTCACATCATTTGGGGGAGGGCCTAGGCCCTCCTCCATGTATCTGTGCTGAGATAGTATCCCTCTTTGGGAAATGGGCTCCCAAAGTCCATTTGTGTATTAGGGATAAATACTGGTTCCATTGTCAGAGGTCCCATAGATTGCCCAGGCCTGCCAACTGGCACCCATATTCAGAGGACATGGTTTTGGTCCAATGCTGGTTCCTCAACTTTATGATTGGGGTCCATGTGCTCTCACTTGGTCAGGTCAGCTGTTTCTGTGGATTTCTCCACCATGATCTTGGTCTTGACCCCTTTGCTCATTACTCCTCCCTCTCTACAACTGGATGCCAGGATTACAGCTCAGTGCTTAGCTCTGGGTGTCTGCTTCTGCTTCCATCAGCTACTAGATAAAGGCTCTAGGATGGCATTTAAGGTAGTCATCAATCTCATTATAGGAGAAGGGCGTTTAAGGTCTCCACTATTGCTTAGATTCTTAGTTGGGGTCATCCCTGTAGATCTCTGTAGATTTCCCTAGTGCCAGATTTCTCTTTAAACCCTAACAGCTCCCTCTATCAAGGTATCTCTTTTCTTGTTCTCCTCTATTCTTCCCCTGACTCAATCTTCCTGCTCCCTCAAGTCCTCCTCTACCCTCCTCTTCTCCTCTTCTCTTTCTCTTACATCCCTATCCCTCCCCCACGCTCCCAATTTGCTCAGGAGCTCTTGCCCCTTTCCCCTTCTCTGGGGGACCATGTATGTCTCTCTTGGGGTCCTCCTTGTTTCCTAGCTTCTCTTGAGGTGTGGATTTAGGTTGGTAGTCATTTGATCTATGTCTAATATCCCTATATGAGTGAATACATACCATGCTTGCCTTTTTGTGACTGGGTTACCTCACTCAGCATGGTTTCTTCCAGTTCCATCCATTTTCCTTCAAATTTCAAGATGTCATTGTTTGTTTTCTGCTGAGTAGTAGTCAATTGTGTAAATGTACCATATTTTCTGTATCTATTCTTCAGTTGAGGGGCATCTAGGTTGCTTCCAGTTTCTGGCTATTATAAATAATGCTGCTATGAACATAGTTGAACAGATGTCCTTGTTGTGTGAATGTGCATCCTTTGGGTATATGTCCAAGAGCGGAATTGCTGGATCTTGAGGTAGACTGATTCCTATTTTCCTGAGAAAGCGCCATACTGATTTCCAAAGTGGCTGTACAAGTTTGCACTCCCACCAGCAATGGAGGGGTGTTCCCCTTTCTCCACATCCTCTCCAGCATAGACTGTCATTGGCATTTTTGATTTTAGCCATTCTGGCCAGTGTAAGATGGTATCTCAGAGTTGTTTTGAGTTTCATTTCCCTGATGGCTAAGGATGTTGAGCAATTTCTTAAGTGTCTTTCAGGCATTTGAGATTCCTCTATTAAGAATTCTCTTGTTTATCTCTGTACCCCACTTTTTAATTTGATTATTTGGTGTTTTGGTGACTAGCTTCCTGAGTTCTTTGTATGTTTTGAAAATAAGCCCTCAGTCAGATGTAGGGTTGATGAAGATCTTTTCCTATTCTGTGGACTGCCGTTTTGTCTTGTTGACTATGTCTTTTGCCTTAAAGAAGCTTCTCAGTTTCAGGAGAACCCATTTATTAATTGTCAATCTCAGTGTTTGTTCATGAAGTGATTTCCTATACTGATTCTTTCAAGGGTACCTCCCACTTTCTCTTCTAAGAGGTTCAGTGTAGCTGGATTTATGTTGAGGTTTTCGATCCATTTGGACTTAAGTTTTGTGCATGGTGATAGATAAGGATCTATCTGCAATTGTCTATATGTCAGCATCCAGTTATGCCAGCACCATTTGCTTTCTTTTGTCCATTGTATAGTTTCAGCTTCTTTGTCCAAAATCAGGTATTTGTAGGTGTGTGGAATAATACCAGGTGTTTCAGTTAAATTCCATTGGTTTACCTCTCTGTTTTTGTGCCAATACCAAGCTGTTTCATTACTAAAGCTTTATAGTAGAACTTGAAGTCAGGGATGGTAATGCCTCCAGAAGTTCCTTTATTGTACAGGGTTGTTTTAACTTTAACAAAGTAAAATGATATACAATGAAAACAGTTATTAAGTAAGAACTACAGTTAGAATATCCAGTCAATTTGTATGTGGAAAAATTAGAGAAAATATTGTTATCTATTTTATCTTTGTGAGTCTAAAATTTTATACAAGTTTGCACTCCCATCAGCAATGGAGGGGTGTTCCCCTTTCTCCACATCCTCTCCAGAATAGACTGTCATAAAACTTACCTTTTATCATAACTAAGGGAAACATTAACTATTCCTATATAATCTTCAACTCCGTCAAAGACCCCAGAAGGGTGGAATGTTACCTAAATGACAGGGACATCTGGCTGTCTGAACAGTCACTCTAGGTTTTTCTGTGACATTGGGGCATCCATCTTTGGCCTATAGGCCTGGCAAATATGACAGGCTTTTCTGAGAAGCAGGGAATTTTGAAAGACTGCAAAGTCTGGCAGTAGCTTTCTTCTGTGTCCTGCTGGTCCAGTTTGGACAGTGTACTGTCAGCAATTGAGGCAAGGGCAGTTTCTTTGCCCAAATGGCTAGCTTTGCCAAAAAGAAAGCAAACTCCATATGGAGTTTCTTCAATGCCCAAATATATTTAGCTATAATTTTATGATTTGTAGAAGAATATCATACCAGGAGCATGTGGCATGTATGTTTTTACTTAATATTCTGCTGTTGATATTCATCAATATGGACACTTGTAACCATTCTTTGTTCTTGTTTACAAGCTTATATCATCATTATATGGCTATCTGATGCTCTTTTTGGTAGCTGTTCTATTGGTAAGGGCCACTGGGTCTTGTTTTTGTTTTGTTTTGTTTTCTATTCTCTGCTAGTTTAAACAATGCTCTTATGGCTCTTGTGTGCACTTTTCCTGGTAGTGTGGAGGATCTGTCCTGGAGTAATACATAGAGATGATGAATTGCTAGGTCCTTGGAATACATGTCATCAATTAAATGGATCATAAACAGATTGACTCCAGAATAATATGCCAACTTACATCAGTCCACGAGTCTTCTTTGGTATATAGTTGATAATACAAGATTTTGATTTTCTTCCAGTTTCACTTATTTGAATATAAAATAGTGTCCTACTCTGATTATCTCATGATTGCATATAATTGCAATTTTTTTGTTATTGTTGTTTGGGGATATTTGTTTTTGTAAAATGCCTAATTACTCCCCCCACCCCCTTTTCACTGATATATGGAAAACATATAAAACCATTTTTACTCTGGTTAATACAGCCAAATATGTTCCAGTTTACATTTAAAACATTTACATTTCTTTTGATGGGTGAACATTCCCTATTTATTATGTCATTGAATTTAGCCATCCCTGTACAATTTTTTTAACACACGAAAAGGGACTTCACTAATCCCATTTTATATAAAACACTTTTATTTCCCTATGGTTTAAAAATACATAATCCATCCAAAATTTATTATTATCTATGATTTTATGCAAAGATTTTCATTCTCTTCTGTTTCCTTATGAATAATCTGCTGCCCAGCAGCATTTTTGACAGTCTTTTTCTCCAAGGAAACTGATGTGAAATGGATTTTAATTTATGCACAGGTCTAATTTTAGACCACTCTGTACAGTTAGGTCACGTGTCTATTACTGTACTTCTGCCCCACTGTGGTATAAAAAGCCTCAATCTATTGCAGGGCATCTCACTTCTTTTTTAGATCTGTTTTATACTCTCCATGCTTCTTTAGTCTTTTCATATATATGCAAAGATTTGCAAAATTACATAGAATGTCCTGTTGGAGATTGGCTTAGATGTGCTTTGAATTTACAGTATTTTGATGAGTTGTTATTGCTACAATATGGAATCATACTGTCCATGAAAACAATTATTTCTTACTACTTGATAGAACTTTTTGTTTATATTTTTTATAATTTTCCTATATAACTACAGATTTTATTCAAAAACATATTACATTTTGGTTGCTATTTTGAATAGTGTTTTTTATTCCGTGACATTTTAGCTGTTAGCAGGGGCTATGAAGATAACTGGTTTTCTCCGTGGAACCTCTGTTACCCCATCCTTTTTCTTAGAAGTCAAATACTGTGTTTCCTCTCAAGCATTCTGTTGGTTGGGAATTTTGCAAGTCTGGCTTGAAAAAGAAAACTGATGTTAAATTCAATTACTAAATTATAACTTTCAGTTATTGGGGTGTTTATTTTTGCCTCTGTGTTTTTCCCTTTTGAAATTTAAAACAGAAACAATCCTATTTTATATGTCAATCTCAGGTCCCTCTCTCTCCATTTTTCCCATGCCCTCCACCAATCCCCATCCCATCCCTCTTCTGACCCATAGAAAGGGTGAGGCCTTCTGTGGGGGGATTATCAAAGTCCCTCTATGGGGAATGGGCTCCCAATGTCCATTTGTACACTAGGTATAAATGCTGTTCCACTACCAGGGGTCCCATAGACTTCCCAGGCCTCCTAACTGATACCCATGTGCAGGGGGCATGGATCAGTCCTATGCTGGTTTCCCTCCCAGCTGTCAGTCTGGGGTCCATAAGCTCCCCCTTGTTCAGGTCAGCTGTTTCTATGGGTTTTACCAGCCCGGTCTTGACCCCTTTGCTCACCACTCCTCCTTCTCTACAACTGGATTCTAGGAATTCAGCTCAGTGTTCAGCTGTGGGTCTCTGCTTCTATTTTGATCAGATACTAGGTGAAGGCTCTATGATGTCCTATAAGGTAGTCATCAATCTCATTATAGGGGAAGGACATTTAAGATAGCCTCTCCCCTATTGCTTATATTCTTAGTTGGATCCTAGTAGATCTCTGGACATTTCCCTAGTGCCAGATTTCTCATTAAACCCATAATGGCTTCCTCTATTAACGCATCTCTTTTCCTGCTCTCCTCTGTTATTCCCCTGACTCAATCTTCCTGCTCCCTTTTGCCTTCCTCTAGCTTCCCCTACATTCCTCCCCCTCCTCTTTGCCCCTCCTCTTTCTCCTAACTTCTCCCTTCCTCCCCACCTCACTGTGCTCCCAATTTGCTCAGAAGATCTTGTCCCTTTCCCCTTCTCCGGGGGACCATGTATGTCTCTGTTAGGGTCCTCCTTGTTTCCTAGCTTCTCTGGAGGTGTAGATTGTAGGCTGGTAATCCTTTGTTCTATGTCTAATATCCATATAGGAGTGAGTACATACCATGTTTGTCTTTTTTGACTGGTTTACTTCGCTCAGGATGGTTTCTTCTAGTTCCATTCATTTGCCTGCGAATTTTAAGATTCCATTGTTTATTTTTCCCACTGAGTAGTACTTCATTGTGTAAATGTACCACGTTTTATTTATCTATTCTTCAGTTGAGAAGCATCTAGATTGCTTCCAGGTTCTGGATGTTACAAATAATGCTGCTATGAACATGGTTGAACAGATGTCCTTGTTGTATGAATTTGCATCCTTTGGGCATATGCCTAAGAGTGGAATTTCTGGGTCTTGTGGTAGACTGATTCCCACTTTCCTGAAGAACTGCTGTACTGTGTCTAAGGACAAATAAATAGTGAGAGTGCAGTTAGGAATTCTGGTTTTGTAAAGTGGCAGTTATAGGCTTTCCTCAGGAGTCCTGGGTAATTAGCTAAGTTTCCAGTACCAGGAATGGTTTTCTTCTTGATAATAATATGATAGTAATATGATTCCTTATGGATTTTTTCAGACATCCATACTGTTATTTTACTCCTGTCTTTCCTTTTTTGTCTTTATTGACCTCCTGCCTCACAAGCTATTTTACCCATTTCCCGCTTTAAATCACTCGAAACCTTCTATACCCATTTGTTATACTCCCATGTGGTCCCTTTTCACTTTCCTAGGTTTTGTAGTTACTCTTGGTCAATTACTCACATGTCAAAATTGGGGCTAGAAGTCCCAGATAAAACAGAACATGTGGTATTTGTCTTTCTGGGTCTGGGTTATAAGCTTTTCTAGTTCCATCCATTTACAGGCAAAGTTAATGTCTTTGTGTTTTTTTCAGATGAACAATATTCCATATTGTATACACACACACCATGTTTCATTATCCATTCATCAGTTGTAGGACATTGAGGTTGTTTCCATCTCCTAGATACTGTGCATAGAGCAGTCATGAACGTTTCTGAGCAAACATCTGTGGGCATGTGCCCTTTGAGGTCTTTGAGCATATGCCAAGGAGTAGCAAAGCTAGGTCAAACAGTAGACTTACTTTTTAGCTTTTGAAGAGTTCTCCACACTGATTTCCAGAGGCAGGGCAGGTTTGCCATCCTGTCAGTGATAAGGGGTATAGTTCTCTTTTACCCCATCTCTCCCCCCATTTCTGTTGTTGGTTGTTTTGTTGATGTTTGCATTCTGATTGGGAGAGGATGAAAATCTCAAAGTTGTTTTTATTTGCATTTCTCTAACTGCTAGGGACCATGAACTTTTTCTCAGATATTTCTTAGCTATTCTTTCTTTCTTATCCTGAGAACTCTGTGTTCAGGACCCCAGCCTGATTTCTGAATGGGTCATTTGCATTTTTGACTCTGTTTCTTTTTGAGTTCTCTGTATACTCTGGATAGTCATCTTTTGTGAGAAGAGTAGCTAGAAAAGATTTATTAGAATGACTTACAGGATGTGGTCCAGCTAGTCCAATGATAGCTGGCAGTTAACAGAAGGCCCAAGAATCCAGAATCCAGTATCATCATGGATGTTGATGGAAGTTTTCTTTTTCCGGTTTCTTTTTTCTTTGTGTGTGTGTGTGTGTGTGTGTGTGTGTGTGTGTGTGTGTGTGTTTATGACTTGAAGGTAGAAAATAACTTCAGGGTGAGTCAATATGAAGGAGAGTTGGAGATTAATAGTTATTTTAAAAACTTAAATCATAAGCACAAGGGTTAAATAGAAAGATAAACAGCTAGGGAAAGTAGACGATGTTTATCCTCTCAAGGGAAGAGTACAATTAAATGCCTTTGTGATGTTCTGTAACCATATCCTCAATGTTGAACCCCTCAGTCCTGGAGTAAGCAGCAAGGAGCTCTCTCAGGGGAGATTCTCAGACCAGCCTCATTGACTGAATATCATGCAGTGAGCTCCATAGGCACAGCCTTTAGGAATCTTCACCCCTGTTCAGGTGAGATTTTCAATCACCCAACTGCCTTTGAGTCATCCATGCCCTGAATGTGAATCCTCTCCCATTCTTCTATACAGAACCTGATGGGCTCATTGATTTACCATAGACTTAGGAGGAACCATGTTGTTTGACTCATCCCATCATTGGTACCCAATCTAGTGTGTGTAGATGTTTGTTTATATCTTCCAAGGAAAAGTAAAAACAAATACACACACACACACACACACACACACACACACACACACACACACACACACACACCACATAGTTGGTTCTCAAGTCCCATCTCTAAGCATTGCCCCTCCCATCTGTTTAAGAATGTAGTTATGACAAAGTTCAAAATGAAATAGTTTTCTTTTGCAAGCAAAGTTGTAAGGTGAGGGCTATTTTGTAGCCTTAGGAATAATAAGGAATGCTAAATCTTAAGGCTATACATCATTTGGCCACTAAGTAAGCATAGATTATTTACTGTCTTTGACATCTTTGGTTGATGTGTCTTTGAGAAAACACATGTCATATTGGCCCTGCTTTTTGGGAAGCATATATCATCTCCAGGGTTAGCCTGGAGCCATTCTGCCTCCCCAGGCTTTGCTTCCCATGTCATAATTTCTCTGTCTTTCTCTCCTGCCTCGTTTCTGCTGTGTGCATCCCTTCTACGAGAGTTCTGTACCCTACACAGCTGCTTTGGCTGCTTCCCTAATTTCTATTTCTCTAGCCAACTGTGTTTGCCAAATTTTTTGCTGACTTCTCTGCCCAGTATCAGTATCCTCTCACTGGGACCTCTGCTTGAATTCATGCTAAGAATTGCTAAACACCCTGAGAAAAGAAAGGCTGCAAAATGCTAGCCCTGCTCTGTGTGCTGTCTGTCTCTGCAGGGTACTGGTCTTTGAAATTTGGCTTTGAAATTTCTTCAGTGCTCCCAAGCAGAAGTCCTTTACTTGCTTTTTGTATTCTTTGGCTCTACATTTCATGCAGTTGTCTTGTTTCTCCTTTTGGGAATGCCGATCTGCTGTAAACTATTGTTATATAGTTTATCTGTTAGATTGGCACTCGCTCTGGAGACCAAGCTGACCTCAAACTCACAGAGATCTGCCTGCTTCTTCCTCCTGAGTGCTGGGATTAAAGGAGTGCGCCACCAACACCCGGCACAGATGTATGATTTTTAAGACATTTTTTATTTAAAAATAAAAACCCATCAGCCTAATCCCACCTCCATCCACTGGCCCAGGTAGGCCAGGGGCTGTTTCCGGTTCTGATTAAGTGGCCCTGCTCAGAAACATCTAACGCCAGGGGTCTGCTCACCGGATCAAAACTTGGTGGCAGGATCCAACACACCCAGACACTGTCAAGACCCTGGTAACAGTGCCACCTTCCACGACAAGAGGACAGACATCAGAGTATTGGAAATGTTTGAATCTACCAGAGGGGAACCTTGGTCCCATACCCACCAGGAGAGAAAGAGACTACTGCTATACCCACCAGAAGAAAGGATGACAAGAGGACAATGTAAAAGCACATTCAACAACAGAAAACCCAATATGACACCACCTGAGACTAGGAACCATACACCAGCAAGACCTGAACATCACGATGCAGATGAAGCAGAAGAGAATGACCTTAAAAACATCTTCATGAAAATGATAGAGGACCTCAAAGAGGACATGAGAAATTCTCTTAGAGAAATGGAAGAAAAAAACAAACCAAAAAAATAAGGTATCAACAAATCTCTCAAGGAAACAGTTCAAGACCTAAAAACTGAAATAGAGACAATAAAGAAAGCAGAATCTGAGGGAATGCTGGAAATGGAAAAGCTGGGTAAACCATCAGGAACTACAGATGCAAACATAACCAACAATATACAAGAGATGGAAGAGAGAATCTCAGGAGTTGAAGATAAACTAGGAGAAATAAATTAATCAACCAAAGAAAATCTTAAGTCCAACAAATCCCTAACACAAAATATCCAGGAAATATGCGATACCATGACCAAACCTAAGAATAATAGGTATAAAAGAAGGTGAAGAAATCCAACTCAAAGGCACAGAAAGTATATTCAACAAAAATCACAGAAGAAAACTTTCCCAACATAAAGAAAGGCATGCCAATGAAAGTACAAGAAGCCTACAGAACACCAAGTAGACTGAACCAAAAAAAGGGTCTCCTCTCCACATAATAATCAAAACATCAAACATACAGAATAAAGAGAAAATATTAAGAGCAGCAAAGGAAAAAGGTCAAGTAACATATAAAGGCAAACCTGTCAGAATTTCACTTGAATTTTACATGGAAGCTCTGAAAGCCAGAAGGTCCTGGATAGATATTCTATCTACATTGAGAGACCATGAATGCCAGCCCAGACTACTATATCCAGCAAAGCTTTCAATCAATATAGATGGGGAAAACAAGCTATTCCATGACAAAACCCGATTCAATCAATACATATGCACCAATCCAGCCCTACAGAAAGTTCTGGAAGGAAAACTCCAACCCAATGAAGTTAACTACAACCAGAAAAATATAGGCAATAGATAATCCTACTTTACCAACAGCCAAAAGGAAAAAGGGATAGAATCCCACACATAATTTCACCACCATCAACAAATCAAAAACAAAAAAGAATGAACAATCAATGGTCATTAATATCCAACATCAATGGTCTTAATTTGCCTATAAAAAGACACAGATTAGCAGAATGGATAAGAAGACAGAATCCATCCTTCTGCTGCATACAAGAAACACACCTCAACTTCAAAGACAGACAGTACCTAAGAATTAAAGGTTGGGGAAAGATTTTCCAATCAAATGGACCCAAGAAACAAACAGGGGTAGCAATCATAATACCCAATAAATTGCACTTTAAACTAAAATCAATCAAAAGAGATGAAGAAGGTCACTTCCTACTCATCACAGGAGAAATCCATCAGGATGAAGTCTCAATTCTGCACATTTATGCCCCAAATACAAAGGCATCCTCATTTGCAAAAGAAATATTACTACAATTCAAATCACACTTAAAACCACACACACTTATAGTGGGAGACTTCAACACCCCACTCTCACCACTGGACAGGAACACTAGACAGAACTTTAACAAAAGAAACAAAGGAACTAACAGAAGATATGGTGCAATTGGACTTAACAGATATCTATAGAACATTCCATCCAACTACACAACAATTTACCTTCTTTGCAGTGCCACATGGAAACTGCTCTAAAATCGATCACATAATTGGCAACATAGCAAACCTCAACAGCTACAAAAAATTGAAATAGCCCCCTGTATCTTATCAGACCACCATGCTTTAAAGTTAGAATTCAACAACAGCACGAATTACAGAAAACCTACAAACTCACAGAAATTAAGTAACACCCAATTGCACAATTCATGGATTGAGGAAGAAATAAAAGAAGAAATAAAAGATTTCCTAGAATTCAATGAGAATGGGGACACAACATACTCAAACCTATGGGATACTTTGAGAGCAGTACTAAGAGGAAAGTTCCTAGCTCTAAGAGCCTACATGAAGAAACTGTAGAATAATCACACTAGAGAATTAACAGCACAACTGAAAACTTTAGAACACAAAGAAGCCAATACACCCGAGAGGAGCAGATGCCAGGAAATAATCAAACTGAGGGCTGAAATCAATAAAATGGAAACTAGGAGAACAATACAAATAATCAATATAAGGAAGAGTTGGTTCTTCGAGAAAATCAACAAGATAGACAAACCTTTATCCAAACTTACCAAACAACAAAGAGTGAACATGCAAATCAATAAAATCAGGAATGAAAAGGGGGTCATAACAACAGACACAAAGGAAATCCAGAGAATCATCAGGTCATACTTTGAAAACCTATATTCCTTAAAATTTGAAAATCTAAAGGAAATGGACAATTTTCTTGACATATTTCACTTACCAAAATTAAATCAAGAACAGATAAGCAACTTAAATAGACCTATAACCCCTAATGAAATTGAAGCAGTCATCAGAAGTCTCCCAACCAAAAAAAAAAGCCCAGGGCCAGATGGCTTTAGTGCAGAATTTTACCAGAAATTCAAGGAACAGCTAATACCAATTCTCCTCAAAGTATTCCACACAATAGAAGCAGAAGAGTCATTTCCAAACTCTTTTTATGAGGCTTCAATAACTTTGATATTCAAGCCACACAAAGACACAACTAAGAAAGAGAACTACAGACCAATATCCCTCATGAACATTGAGGCAAAAATTCTCAATAAAATATTGGCAAATCGAATCCAAGAACACATCAGAGAAATCATCCACCATGATTAAGTAGGCTTCATCCCAGGGATGCAAGGATGGTTCAACATATGAAAACCCATCAATGTAATTCACCATATAAACAGACTGAGGAAAAAAATCCACATGATCATCTCACTAGATGCTGAAAAGGTCTTTGACAAATTCCAACTCCCCTTCATGATAACTGTCTTGGAGAAATTGGGGATAACAGGAACATACCTCAACATAATAAAAGCAATATACAGCAAACCGACAGCCACAGCAAATTAAATGGTGAGAAACTCAATGCAATTCCTCTAAAATCGGGGACAAGCCAAGGCTGTCCACTCTCTCCATACCTCTTCAATATTGTCCTTGAAGTTCTAGCTAGAGCAATAAGACAACAAAAGGAGATCAAGGGAATACAAATTGGAAAGGAAGAAGTCAAACTCTCCCTATTCACAGATGATATGATAGTCTACATAAGTTACCCAAAAAAACTATACTAGGGAACTCCTACAGCTGATAAACACCTTCAGCAAAGTGCTAGGATACAAGATTAACTCAAAAAATTCTGTAGCCCTGCTATATATGGATGACACATTGGTGGAGAAAGAAATCAGAGAAACATCACCCTTTAAATTTGCCACAAACAACATAAAATACCTTGGGGTAATGCTAACCAAAAAAGTGAAAGACCTGTACCATAAGAAGCTTGAGTGTCTAAAGAAAGAAATTAAAGAAGATACCAGAAAATGGAAGGATCTCCCATGTTCTTAGATAGGTAGAATCCACATAGTAAAAATGGCCATCTTGCCAAAAGCAATCTACAGATTCAATGAAATCCCCATCAAAATCCCAACACAATTCTTCACAGACCTTGAAAGAACAATTCTCAACTTCATATGGAGAAACAAACGACCCAAGATAGCCAAATCAACCCTGTACAATAAAGGAACTTCTGGAGGCATCACCATACCTGATTTCAAGCTCTATTACAGAGCTATAGTCCTGAAAACAGCTTGGTATTGGCACAAAAATAGACAGGTAGACCAAAGGAATAGAGTTGAAAGCCCTGATATTAACCCACACACTTACAAACACCTGATTTTTGAGAAACAATCCAAATCTGTACGATGGAACAAAGACAACATCTTCAACAAATGGTGCTGGCATAACTGGATGCATACAAGAAGAAGACTACAGATAGACCCAAGCCTTTTACCCTGCACAAAACTTAAGTCAAAATGGATCAAAGACCTCAACATAAGTCTAGCCACAGCGAACCTATTAGAAGATAAAGTGGGAAATACCCTTGAATTAATTGGTACAGGAGACTGCTTCCTGAACATTACACCAGTAGCACAGACATTGAGATCAACAATTGATAAATGAGACCTCCTGAAACTGAGAAGCTTCTGTAAGGCAAAGAACACAGTCAGCAAGACAAAATGACAGCCCACAGACTGGGAAAAGATATTCACCAACCCCACATCTGACAGAGGGCTGATCTCCAAAATATACAACGAACTCAAGAAACTAGTCTCCAAAACACCAAACAATCCAATTAAAAAGTGGGGTTCAGAACTAAATAGACAATTCTCAATAGAGGAATCTAAAATGGCTGAAAGACACATAAGAAAGTGTTCAACATCCTTAGCCATCAGGGAAATGCAAATCAAAACAACTCTGAGATACCATCTTACTCCTGTCAGAATGGCCAAAATCAAAAACACCAATGACAGTTTATGCTGGAGAGGATGTGGAGAAAGGGGAACACTCCTCCACTGCTGGTGGGAGTGCCAACTTGTACAGCCACTTGGAAATCAGTATGGTGACTCCTCAAGAAAATGGGAATGAGTCTACCACAAGATCCAGCAATTCCACTCCTAGGCATATACCCAAAAGAAGCACATTCATATAACAAGGACATCTGTTCAACCATGTTCATAGCAGCATTATTTGTAATAGCCAGAAACTGGAAGCAGCCTAGATGCCCCTCAACCGAAGAATGGATAGAGAAAATGTGGTACATTTACACAATGGAGTACTACTTAGCAGAAAAAAAAAAAACAATGGAATCTTGAAATTTGCAGGAAAATGGATGGAACTCGAAGAAACCATTCTGAGCGAGGTAACCCAATCACAAAAAGACAAACATGATATGTACTCACTCATATTCGAATGTTAGACATAGAGTAAAGGATTACCAGCCTACAATCCACATGTCCAGAGAAGCTAGGAAACAAGGAGGACCCTAAGAGAGACATGCATGGTCCCCTGGAGAAGGGGAAAGTGTCAAGATCTCCTGAGCAAATTGGTAGCATGGGAAGAGGGGGGAGGGAGCTAGGAGAATGAGAAGGGGAGAAGAGGAGGGATGCAGAGGACATGAGGGAGCAGAAAAGTTGAATCAGGCCAAGAATAGAAGATAACAAGAATGGAGATACCATAATATAGGGAGACATTTTAAGTTTACAGAGAAATCAGGCATAGGGGAATGTTTGGAGATCTACAAAGATGACACCAGCTAACAATCTAAGCAACAGAGGAGAGGCTACCTTAAATTCTCTCCCCTATAATGAGATTGATGACTGATTTATCTGCCACCCGATAGCCCTCATCCAGCAGCTGGTGGAAGTAGAAGCAGACACCCACAACTAATCACTGAACTGAACTGGAATCCAGATGCAGAAAAGGTTGAGTGAAGAGCAAAGGGGTCCAGACCAGGCTGGTGAAACCCACAGAAACAGCTGACCTGAACATTGGGGAGTTCTTGGTCCCCAGACTGATAGCTGGGAAACCAGCATGGGACTGAACCAGACCCTGGGAACATGGGTTTCAGTGAGGAAACCTCAGAAATCTACAGGACCTCCTGTAGTAGTTCAGTACTTATCCCTAGCATAGGTGTGGACTTTGGGAGCCCATCCCTCATAGAGGAATACTCCCTGAGCCAAGACACACGGGGGTGGGCCTAGGCCCTATCCCAAAGGATATGATAGACTCTGTTAACACCCTATGAAAGGCCTCACCATCCAGGGGGAGCAGAAAGGATATGTGATAGGGTTTTTGTTGGGGAGCTGGTAGGGAAGGATGGGAGGGAGAAGGGAACTGGGATTGTTATGTAAAACAATCTTGTTTCTAATTCAAATAAAAAATCTGCACAAAAATAAATAAATAAAACAAAATTAAAAAAAGCACATGTTAACAAAATTAAAAGAGTTTAGTGGATAAGACAGTCTCCTGCTACCATCATGTTAGAAATGGAAACTTTTCGGCTACCCTAGCATGCACTTTACATGGTTCATTCCCATCTGAACCTTTAATTCTTCCTCCCAAATGGCCAGCATCTTAAGTTTTCAACCTCTGTTTCTTTATGGTATCTTCACTAATGCAAAATAGGATAGTTTGGAGTGTTTTGACATGATTCAATAATTTTTTTCATTTACAAGTACTAGCTCTATCCTCTTTGCCATATCATGGGTCTTCAGCCATTTGACCCCAAGTGTTTCTGGAAATAGAAAGAATGCTGTTGGCAAATTACTGTAAAACGACATCTAGGTACTGTTGGCCAACATTTTTAAATACATACTCATCTCTACCGGATTTCTTTTACTGATTCCATCTATTGACAAGAATTGGATATTAAAATCTCTAATTATGACAAGATAGCTTTAATTATTCTGTTTTGTTGAATTTGACGTCACATATTTGAAGTCCATGATTAGACGCACATGCAATATAGGATTGTTTTCCTGACAAATCTGCCATGTTACAAGTAAGTAAGCTCCCCCTGCCATTTACAATAATATGTATTTCAGTTTTATTCTTAATTAATGTATTTATTTACCTTTATGCCGAAGGAGACCTGCTTCAGCAGGGGTGTTTTGGTCCCAAGGAGGATGTTAGAGTCAGTCAGGCCACTTTTACCTTCCCCTTTTGATTGAAGACATACATTTTGTCACTTTGAATGACAGTCAGTGTCATTGAATGCATTCATGCTTTAATGTGATCACCACATTGTCCATCTTCCGAGCTAAAGCTCTGTGCCCATTAAATAGTAAGTCCCCAGTCATCTCTACCACCCTCACAACTTTCTGTCCATCTGAAATTTGCAATTTACTATCTAATTTAGCTTCTTTTGTGTTTTCCTCATGACAGAGTATTAAATTCTGCCAATTCTTTTCCAATATCAGCTGAGGTGACCAAGAGTCTACTTGCATTCTATCTGTGGGATATATTGTAATAATTAACTTTTTTTTTTAAATGTTTGCCATCCCCTATTCCAAGTACAAATCCTCCTGGTGAGTCATGGTTTAGTCTTTTTTCCTGTGCAAATAAACTCTGCTTGCTGGTGCTTTAGAGATTTTTATGTTGATTTATTCATAAGGGATATTTTTTCTTCACTTTTCTTTTGGTCACCTTGGTAAGTGATTTGGTTTTGGTATCAGGGAAACATTGATTTCCAAAGATGAATTACAATTTTTTCTTTTCATATTAAAATTAAAATTCTATGTTCCTTTTAGCATCTATTCAGCTAACATTTTGACAAAAATTTGGGGCCTGAAACAAACAAATCACAGACACAAATGGAAAAGCAAAATAAAAGAATGGAGAACATTGGGATGGGGTGGCAATGTGAAACCTATTGCCTTTGAAACTAATGTGGGAAATTACTAATACAGAGTCAGGTAAAAATACAAGGGGATTCAGTCGGGAAAAGCCGTACTTACAGAGTGACCTCGCCAGCCAGAGGGACAGCAGTCTGTGCGAAAGCAGGGCCACCAAGGAAGCGTCCATCCCTCTTCAACTTTCCCTACATCACCCTGACCACGCCCTTGCAGCCCCTAAGCAGGCGTGGCTACAGCATCCCCTACAAGAAACTCCCAGGATTCTATGAGGATGACTCCAGCAAGGACTCTCTCTCTATAAGGGAGTGCACAGGGCTTGTAACCTCTGTAGCCGGGCAACTTCCAGTGGAGGGATTAGCCACAAAGCCTTTGACCTACAATCTCTCTTTGTGCTGGGCCAATGGAGGCACAGAACTTGTAGGGGTGGCCAACCAATGAACGTTCTTCTTTGAGGCCCATTCCAAGAGAGGGAGCCCATGTCTGACACTGCTTGATGGTCAGGAACTAGAGTTTGGATGGCCCAGAGACATAGGGTAGGAAAAATAAGTAAATAGAATGACTCCCAATGATATTCTGCTGTACTTGTAGATCGGTGCCCAGCCCAGTCATCATCACAGAGGCTTCCTCTGGCTTCTGATGCCTGCAGATGCAGAGACCACAGCCAAATATAGTGCGGAGATCACCCAAATTGGAGATCTCCATTGGTTTCCTCCGCTTGGAGCTCAGAGAAAGCTGCAGGAAGGGGAAGGAAAGCTGTGGGAGCTAGAGGGGTTGAGGACTCTATGAGAACATGGCCCACAGAATCAACTAAGCATAGGTCATAGAGGCTCCCAGAGACCGAAGCAGCAATCACTAAGCCTGCCTGGGTCTGCATTAGGTCCTCCGCATATATGTTTTGGTTGAGTAGCTTGGTATCTTTGTTGGATTTGGGGTATTTCTGACTCTTTTGCCTGTTCTCAGGACTGTTTTCCTCCCACTGGTTGCCTAGTCCAGCTTTGATATGAGGATTTGTGCCTAGTCTTACTGCATCTTGTTGTGCATGGTGTTGGGTTGATATCCCTGGAAGTCCTGCTCTTTGGTGAAGGGGAAGGAGAAGTAGCAGCTCTGGGGGGAGAAGGAAGGACTGGAAGGAGTGGGGAGAGGGAAGGCTCTGGTTGGGATGCATCATATGAGAGAAGAATAAGTTTAAAAAAATCATAAAATATAATAAACATAAGCAAAAACATCTCATGAGATAGCAGTTAAAAAACAACAACAACAAAAGATTAGTCAGCTCCTCCCATCTCTGGAGTCTTGTGTTGGGGACATTCCTTCAGTGTTTACCCGAGTTTGTTCTGGTTGTGAGAGAAGAACAAGGGAATAAAGATCTTCTAGAAATTTTCTGATTGTGATTCTTGCATAATGTGGCTCTCTTCGGACTTCTGTCATAGGGCCAACCACTTTAGAACCTTCCTT